>NC_045442.1:527105-559086 GCF_002776525.5 Piliocolobus tephrosceles
CTTCTATGGTAGAATCAGGTCTCAGGGCTGCAGCTGCAGGAGCCACCATGCCTTCAACGTGCTGTGTTCTTCCTGGTGGCAGCTATGCCAATGCTGTGTTAAACAGAAGTGGTGAAAGTAGGCAATCTTCTCATTGGTTCCTATTTTTAAAAATACATTTAAAAGCTCTCCACTGCATATGTCTTCTGAGATTAGCCTTTGTCAAGGAAAAAATTTCACTTCTATGACGAGTTTTCTCAACATGTTTCACCACAAACGAATGTTAATTGAAATCAAATGCTTTGTCTTCCTCTGTAGAAACCCGTATTTTTCACCTTTGGTCCACTAATAGGTAAAGCACATTGACATATCTTATGATGTAAAACCACCCTGAACCTGATTGATCATGGTGATTTGTTCTGATGTGTCACTCGATTCATTTTGCTACTGCTTTATTTAAAACTTTCATGTCTCTACTCAAACAGCCTAAATGTTTCTCTTGTGCTTCTCTTATACACCCTAAGATACATACTATACATCTTAAGATAGAAGGCTTCCGGAATCATAAATCAGCTGGAGCACCGCCTCCCCTTCCTTTTCCCATTCTGTGCTCTCAGCCTTGGAACAACTGTTAGATGTTAGAGCCCAAAACGGATCCCCTGGGTCTATCTCCTTTTCTTTCATATTTGCTGCCTTTTTGCCAGAAAGATTTCCTTAAATGTACAATTCCATCCTTCTTTTTTTTTTTTTTTGCAATAATTTTTTAATTTTAAAAGTGCCTTTTTTGTCTTATTCCATCTTCACAGTTTCCTGTTCTTATTATATAAATATATCTCCCCAGTCTGAGTCTATGGATTGGAGTTTTGTTTTTTTTTTTTAATTTTCCTCTGAGTCATTCAAATTTCTCAATCCATTTATTTTCTGTTTCTTTGCCTGGTCTTTCTTTTATGTGATGCAGCTCTCCTTGAATGTCTGATATATTTTCATCCTTTACAATGAAGCCGGTGGGTGACAGGAAGACATGCTTCCATGAAAGGCAGTGTTTCACTCCAGAGCCTCAGCTCCCGCCCCTGGATCCAGACCCGCAGCATCCCCAGGACCCTTTCTCCCCTCTGGGTCCTGCCCCCACCTCGCTGGCTTCCATCGCAGATTCCCCATGAGACTCCACACTTGGCCTCTCACACAGAGTCTAGGGGTGAGGGGCCCCTCCCAGCCTCTCAGCTGGCAGTCCTGGGCCTGTGCTGGGAAACATCCCCTCCCGCCCACAGCCAGAGGAGCCGCATGGCTGTCTTGAGTGGAAGTTACACATCCGCTCCCAGGGCCAGGGGAGGGAGCAGTCACAGACATTCCTCATGAGCCAAAAATAAGCGAGGTCTGGCTGTGGCACTGTCCACTGCCGGCTCCAGCACCAGGGGTTGCCCAAGAACCCCCTTGACTCCTTGGGGTAAGCAGCTCACTGCTGGCTGTTCTGTGTGTGACGGGAAAGGGGGACTCGACCAGAGTGTGCAGACCTATGATGACCCCCACTTCCACCTCCACATCCCATGGCCGCAGAAGACCTGTCAGTCACTTTCAAATACATGGTCTTCCCAGAGGTTCTAAAAACACTGTTGTCCATCTCACCCAGAAAGCTAAGCTTCTGTTCAGTCCTTAACGGTGGCTATAAATGAGAAGCATAGCTTGGTTTCCTTCTAATATCCGGCAAGTTAGAAGACAGAAAGTATTTATTCACTTATTCATCACATATTTGCAGGGCAACCCTACACGGGACAGCAGAGGTCCCACGTGGGCGGTGCACCCGGAACCAGGCTCAGAGCTGGGGACGTGCCCTCAGTTGAAACTCACCGGAGGCGCGGCCGCCCTGGGCTGGGAAGACGCCGTGGGCCCAGGTGGCATCAGAATCCACAGGAGGGAGGCAGCTGGCCCAGGAGGGGCCGTGGCGGGCCTTTGGGGATCGTGAGAGTCGACCCCATCCTCCCTGAAACAAGGCCGGAGGTTGAGGAGGTCCCTGCCCGGCCCCGCAGCTGACAACAAGGGGAGAAGCCGCACCTGCCGGAGTAGGGACCGCGGAGTGGGCTCGGGCCTCCGTGGGGCCAGCACGGGGACCCTCTCCTCTCAAGACCTCGGCCCTCATCCCCGGGCACCGGGACTCACAGGCGGATGGGCCCGGGTGGGGACCAGGGTGTGGAGGAGGAGGAAGCGGGGCGAGTGGAGCAGGGCCGGATGCGGGGGTCGCGGGGGACGGCGGAGAAGGGAACTTGTGATGCAGGAGACGGAGGGGGCTGGTGACGGGAGGCCGCGAGGATGGGGGACGGGGACGTCCTTTTCCCCTCCCACCGGCTCACCGAGGATGCGCCTCCGCGACTGCCCGCCCCAATCCCAGGGCGGAGGCCTCGCGCAAAACCGAGGCGCCTCGGCTCCGCGCTCCGGCTGAGGGTCTGCGCCGCCGCCCGCCCGCTCCTTCCCGCTCGGTCGCGGCCCCTGGGCGGATACTCCGGCGCACGGTTCCAACCGAAGTCCGTGGCGGGTAAGGCCGGGAGGCTGGGGCGGGCACAGAGCCGGGAGTGCGGGGCGGCGCAGGCAGGGGACGCAGCCGCCGCCGGGATAGCCGCGTCCGAAAGCGACCCCGCTACTCGACCCCGTCCTGTCCCCCGCCAGGTGCTGAACTAGGCGGCCGGGGACGGCCTGGAGCGCTGGGAGTGCGCGGGAGGGACCGTCCCTGGGGTACGGGCCTGCTGGGGCGGGGTCCGCACGGTGTCAGCAGCCGCTTGACAGCCGCAGCACCGGCAAGGCCCGCACCCAGGCTCTGGCCCCAAAGGTGGGCGCCAGGCCCAGGCACAGCCCGTCCCCGCTCCAGACCCTTAACTGAGCCAGCTCTTGGTCCCCGCTACCGCATCCTCCAAACACAACGCCCCTGCCCCCCTGCTTCCCCCCACCTCGCATCCCAGCCACGCGTGCAGAGCCCAGGAGCATGGCGGTCCCCCCCCAGGCCTGCCCCACACCCCCCGGACCTGGACGCCCCTCGAGGCCTGGACGCTCCCACCGCGGCGCTCCTGCCCCGCTTCAAGGCCCCCAATCCAGGTGCACAACCTTCAGCTGCAGAACCCTCCTGCCCCACCCGCCACTTCCCAGCGCCTCCCCCAGGCAAGTCCCTGATGCTAGAGGTTAAACCGCGCCCCCCAGGCCTGCGTGGGTCTCCAAGATGCGGGGGCACCCTGATCCCACCAAAGCCGAGGGTCCCTCTGCTCTCCAGCCCTGAGCCCTCCGTCCCTGGGGACCCGATCTCCATGGAAACTGAGGGCCGTTTCCCTCTCTTCCCGCAGGTTTGGCCCCACGAAGATGAACTGGGCACCCGCAACGTGCTGGGCTCTGCTACTGGCAGCCGCCTTCCTCTGCGACAGCGGCGCAGCCAAGGGCGGCCGCGGAGGGGCGCGGGGCAGTGCCCGGGGAGGGGTTCGCGGGGGCGCGCGCGGAACCTCGAGGGTGCGCGTGAGGCCGGCGCCGCGCTACGGTGCCCCTGGCTCCTCCCTGCGCGTGGCGGCGGCAGGGGCGGCGGCTGGGGCGGCGGCGGGAGCAGCTGCGGGCCTGGCGGCGGGCTCGGGCTGGAGAAGGGTCGCGGGACCGGGGGAGCGCGGCCTGGAGGACAACGAGGACGGGGTGCCCGGAGGCAACGGGACCGGCCCCGGCATCTACAGCTACCGGGCGTGGACTTCAGGCGCTGGACCCACGCGCAGCCCTAGTCTCTGTCTCGTGCTGGGCGGCGCCCTCGGCGCCCTGGGGTTGCTGTGGCCCTAGGCCTGGCTGGGCTCGGGGACTACATCTGGCCCCCGGCCGCGCCGTCCCCAGGATCCCCCGGACTGGGCTCCCTCTCCCTCCCTTGCCCAGGGTCTTGGGCCCCAGCTGGGGCAGGAGCTGCAGGCTGTCCCTGTGGACCCGCCATCCAGTGTCCTGCCCACGCCGCCTCAGCCTCCCACGTCCCACCTCGAGGGGACCATGGATCCTGCCCCAACCCGCTCCAGGATGTTAGGGTCCCCCCAGTCAGAAAGGCAGCGGCCTGTGGCTCCTGTACCAACCGCCCAGCCACGCTCCAGAGCCGCCCAAAGGGAAGTGCCAAAGCCAGGAACCCAAGCCACCCCGGCTACCCTCACCTGCCCAGGGGCTGTGGTGACCCATGGGCAGGGAGACGACCTCAGGCTGGTTCTGCCACGGAGGCCCTGAGGAATGTGGCCCTCCCCAAAAGAAGCAATGAAATGGACCAAAGGACTTAAGGATTTGGGGGGAAGTGAGGGGAAAACGATAGGTGCTAACCATCTGCCCAGAAGAGACGAGTGGATCTCACAGCCCAGGAACATTCCCAAGCAGGAAAACTGTCCCTCAGAAGAACGTCCATCCTGGCTCTCTGCAGCTGGCGGGAAAACACACCCTGCCCTGGAACAGCTGCCCAGGCCTTGTGCCCCACACCCTCAGGCTGAGATCCGTCAGAGACCCACTTCGCTCCAACAACTTGAAACATGTTACTTTACCCTCCTTAGGACCCATTTCGGGGGAAAAAACCCAACACATTCCAGGGCTTTCCAAATCTTTTGAACTTTAGGTTCACATTCAGGCATCACACAGTTCTGCCTGTACTCAGGGCACGGCCACTGCCAATCCCGCTGAAGAGCCCTCCCTGGGCACAGCTCAGGCTGCACAGCACGCGGATTTCCCTGCAGGCAGCCCCTTCCTCGGAAGCAGCTGTTCAAGGCCTCGGAACAGGACCTGGGTATCGAGGCGTGGTAGATGGGCAGTTGATGGCCTGCTCAGTGGATCAGGAGCTAACTCAGACGACAGAGCAAGCAGGGGCCAGTGGTGGGCCCCGGCGCCCAGCAGGACACCCATGCAAGAGGTTGAGCCCCCAACATCTCCAAGGGCTCTGACCACCCAAGGACAGGTGACACAAGGAGTGGCACCGGACAGTCACGACAAGGACTTGCCTCCAGCACTGGACACACCTGTGTTAAGACCAGCCCTCTGCTTCCCAGTCCTGCCAGCTTGGGGCATCCTCCATGGGCTCAGCACTGAGGGGTCTTGGGTCTGCCACGTTCTCTAGCTCTCCAGTCACCTGACTCATCTGAGGTAGGATGGGTTCTCCCTGGCCCCCCGTGGCCTTAGGATCTCACCCTCTCCATGCCCTGGTGAGAGCCTCGCCCGCTACCAGGCTACATCCCTCCTGGGCCTGAGCCTCTGGACTCAGTGGACACCAAAGTTGAGACCAGCACCCCCCATGGGCCCTGCCAGCCTCTGCCTTCCCCAGCTGGCCTGGGTGCTGGCCAGGGTGAGGATCTAGAAGCTGCTGGCAGGACTCAACCAAGCACTGCTCTCTAGCTCCGGGGCACTAAGCCACAGGAGGCAGCACCCTGCAGCCTCCCATCCACACTGCCAGCAATGCCCCGGCCCAGTGAGCCCAGACGCTCCCCCACCCCTTCCAGACCAAGCTCAGTGCCACCAAGACCAGCAGGCCAAGGCCAGGCCCTGCCCCAGATCCTCATAAGCAGAGGAGCCTTTCTGCCATTTCCCCAGGAGGCAGGGAGTGGTCCGAGTCTCCTCAAAGTAGGGAGACCCACCGGAGCCCCCTCGACTTTGCAGACGCCCACCTGGAAAATGGGCTGAGCTGCACCAGACCCTCACACACCACAGCACTGCAAGCTGATGGAATGTTCCAGATGTGACGGACACATCGTGATCTGCATATTCAGCACATCAGCATCTGACACAGCCAATGTGAACACTTCCAGCCCAGGTGGTCAGGGTTGTGGCAGGATGCAGGTGGCACGTGAGGACTAACCTCAGACTGATGAGTGTGTGGGGTACGGGGCAGCAGAGGCAGCTAGCCAGCAAGGAGGGGCTGCTGAGCACCAGGGCCGTGGTGGAGGCTGCTGTGGGAAGGCCAGGCCACCACCGGAAAGAGGCCAGAGCTTCTGCACAGGATGTCCCTGGCCCCAGGCCCCGCAGCACTTCAGTCCATATCCCCGCCCCACTCACCTTCCTTCCTCTTCCCTCTTCTAGGACACAGGCTGTGGACCTTCAGGTGCACTGATAATGGGGCTGGAGGGGCCCCCACACCTCTCAGCCCCACTAATGCAGAAACCCACGACCCGTGAGCTAGAAGGTGCTCAGAGGCCAGGGGGTCTCTACTGCCCATGCCGGGCGGCCTTCCAGTTCTGCACAGCAAAGCCATGTGCAGGGCGTCCCCCTCAACTCTGCCCTGGAACATGCCCCAGGGCACTGAGGGCTGAAGCCAGTGCTTGGGCTCTGCTGCTGGGAGTCTCGTTTGTGTCTACGTGCGCCTGTAAGTGTGAAATAAACCTCTCTGGTGGCAGCGAGCCTCTTACTTGCTGTAGGACTGCAGGACACTGGACCGAAAGCCTCCCAACACAAGCCCTAGTTGCCAACCTGCTCATTTCTTAGGTTCCACTGGTGAGAGCAGCTTTAATACACAGGCCCAAGGCACTATGGTACACCTCACAGGCCAGTAAGAAACAGGCCCTTTAATTGGAGATTTTAAAGGTTACAGGTTATAGTTTTAACTCCTTCTGAGACAGCATCCATTTCTCAAGAGGCCTGAGCAGGAAGCTCCGGGAGAACCAAGCATGCGGAGCTGCTCAGGGACGTCACCTGGGAAGCCTAGTGTCCACTCCCACCTGCTTGGCCCCTGGAACTGGGGCCCCTGGAGCTAGCCAGGCCGTGGGGGCACCAGAAAGCACAGCACCCTAGTGGCCAGTGTGGAGCTCCTGGACCAGGTGAGCTGTCTTGAGCCTCAACCAACCAGGTCAGGAGGTCTGGGAGGCCATACGCCTCTGGCCCTCCCCACCCAGACAAGTTCAGGGCACGGTCTCGGCCGTGGGGTGGCCACGCAGGACGTCGAGATCCAGCATCACGGGGCCCAGCAGCCCGCGGCGGAAGGTATGGAGGAAGTCACGGGCTGCCGCAGGATAGTCAGGCTGAATGACGTTCACGTCACCTGGGGGATGGGAGGGATCAGTGAGGAAGGAGCCTTCACAGCAGCACGGGCCCAGCCCTTACCCACCTGAGGGACCAGCCCTAAGAGACTCTAGGGTGGCATCAGGGAAGCCCAGGGAACAGGATCACACTCAGAAAGAAACCAGCTGGAGCTGTGCTGCCTGGAGCCTCCAACGCCAGGCACATGAGGCCTGCAGGTGTCCACCTAGCACTGCCCATCAAGCGGCAGGGCTGATGGACCCTCGGAAGCCTGGACTACGAGCCCTTCCTCTCCAGAACTTTCTGTAGCTCCCCTGCCCTGAAACCCAGTCCCAGAAGACCCACCTGCATGCTCCTTGAGACGTTCCTCTCCTCCCTGCCTCCTCTGGGGATGGCCGGGGTCCCCCCTGGGTGATGGGGTGAGGCTCCAGTGCCCGCGTCAGCAACCTCACTCACCTGTGCCCGTGAGCACCTTCACCTTCTGTGTCTTCCCCAGCTTCACAGCCACACTCTTCAGCACACGCTCTATGTTGTCACAGGCACTGCCCAGGCCGTAGTGCTGCACGTACCTGCACACAGGCTGCAGGTCAGCACCAGGGGGCCCAGCAGTGACACCAGCAGACAGCCAGGTGCACAGTCAGCCAGGCCAGGCCCTTCCTCCTGAATGCCACAAAGGCCATGGCCAGGCACCTCCTGTGGGTGACAGTGACTGCAGTGCTGTGGATGACGAAGATGACACTGGAGATGACTGGTGCTGGGCCCCGGGGGAGAGCCACTGTCTAAGAACCATCCCTGAGCTCTGTCCTGTGTGGCCATGGCCAGCAGCACGGAGGGTGGCTCCCACCACTGGAGCTCTTGCTGCAACGGGAGGAATACCAGCTTTCACATGCACAGGCTTCATCCACCCTATCCGGGGCAAGGACAGGCAGGCCTCTGTGCAGGCCCAGGTCCTGGAAACTAAAACAGTAGCACAGCAGACCATCTGCAAACACACTGTTTGCTGCTAAGGATGGCACCTGGTGGCTTCCAGGCAGCCAGTACGCCTGCATCCTCTCCACCCGGCTGGGTGTTTTGAGCGGTGTTTTCCTAGCACACGGACCAGCATGGGCTGACTAGGCACCCACCACTGCTGAGCGTCACCCAGTGGTTCTCACGGGCACTCCTCACAGTGCAGACTCTGGGCAGAGAGGCCTGGAGGGAAAGGCCAGCACAGAGCAGCAACTCACAGGGACATACACCGCCCTAAGCCTCAGGAGCCCAAATAACCCAGACCCAACACTTTCCCAGCCTTCCTGACAGCCAAGGGTGAGGGAACCTGTCTTGTGGCTCCCACGAGGACAGAGGCTCAAACTTGAGGAGGCTGGTGCCCTCGGACCTGGTCACAGCATGACCCAGTAACACTGGACTCACCACAAGGCCCAGCAAAGCACGACATGAGCTCAGAGCCCGTGGGAGCATCAGCACCCTGAGTAACACGGGTTCTAAATCTCACTTCTGGGAAGCAGCAAGCATGAGCTCTCAATCAGCAGCCTCAAGGGCCCCCTGGTGCTCCAAAAAAGCTGTCCCAGGAGAGAGGAGCAAGCCTGGAGAAGACACCCCTGGACCACTCCCGAGACCTGCCAATGGTTAAGAACTCCTGAAAGGACAGGACTGTTTCCACATAACTGAACTAGCCCAGAACAAAGCTCAAGAATTTTTATAGGAATGCAGATATCCATCACCTAACAAGGTGAAACTCAAAACACATGGCATCCAGCCAGGCGCAGTGGCTCATGCCTGTAATCCCAGCACTTGGGAGGCCAAGGTGGATGGATAACTTGAGGTCAGGAGTTTGAGACCAGCCTGTTCACCAACATGGTGAAACCCTGTCTCTACTAAAAATACAAAAATTAGCCAGGTGTGGTGCCACACGCATATAATCCTAGCTACGGCTGGGCGCGGTGGCTCAAGCCTGCAATCCCAGCACTTTGGGAGGCCGAGACGGGTGGATCACGAGGTCAGGAGATCGAGACCATTCTGGCCTACACGGTGAAACCCCGTCTCTACTAAAAAATACAAAAAACTAGCCGGGCGCTGTGGCGGGCGCCTGTAGTCCCAGCTACTCGGGAGGCTGAGGCAGGAGAATGGCGTAAACCCGGGAGGCGGAGCTTGCAGTGAGCCGAGATTGCGCCACTGCACTCCAGCCTGGGTGACAGAGCGAGACTCCGTCTCAAAAAACAAAAAACAAACAAACAAACAAACAAAAATCCTAGCTACTTGGGAGGCTAAGGCGGGAGAATCACTTGAACCCAGGAGGCGGAGGCTGCAGTGGGCTGAGATCGTACCACTGCACTGCAGCCTGGGCGACAGAGTGAGATGCCATCTCAAAAAAAGAAAAAAAAATACATATATATATATATAATCCAAAAATTGCCAGGCCTACAAAGGAAAAAAACAGACGCCCTAATGAGAAGAAAAATCAGTCAACTCAAACTGACCCAATGTTAGAATTAGCAGACAAGACATTAAATCTAAGCTGAAACACAGAAGATATTTTTTAAAACAATCCAAACTGAACTTGCAGAAGTGAAAACTGTGAAAACCACTGAGTGGGATGAACAGCAGATCAGACACTGCAGAAGCAAAGATGAGGGAACCCAAAGACACAGCAACAGAAACCGCAAAACAGGCACAAAGCTTTACTGAGCCGCGGTGGGACGAAGCCAAGCAGCCTGGTACCTGCGTGCCTGAGGTCCTGAGGAGAAGAGAGGGACAGAACAGAAGTCTGCAGATATAAAGGTTCAAAATGATCCAAATTTCATGAAAACTACAAAGCCCCAGATCCAAAAATCTCAATGAACTACAAGCAGAAGGTAGAAAACCATACCAAGGTCCATCGTAATCGAGTTGCTCAAAAGCACTGAGAGAGAAAATCCTGGAAGCAGCAGAGGAACAAACAAACACGACAGCAGACACCACGCAGGTGATGAAGGGAGACCAACCCCTGTCAAGCACTAAAAAACCCCATCAATCTGGAATTCTATACATAGAGAAAATACCTTTCAAAACAAAGGTGAAATAAAGACACCTTCAGACGACCGAAAGCTGAAAGAATTCACCACCAGCAAACCTGACTTATGATACATATTAAAGGAAACCCTTCAGACAGAAGTAAAATCACACCAGAAGGAAACCTGGACCTACACAAAGAAATGAGAAGGTGTGGATGGTAAACTGATGGGAAAATATATAAAACTTTTTTTCTGGGATTTTATATTTCTTTAAAAGATAATTGCATGAAGGGAAAAAAAGTATATCTGGAGGTTATAAAATATGTAAAGGTAAAATATATCATCATGACGGCACAAGGATCAGGGTAAGAAAAACAGAAAATCACTTAAAGACATACTATACACCCTAAAGCAACGTCTCCCAAAAGTTGTAGACAATAAGCTAACAAATAAGATACAGTAGAATCGTTTAAAAATATCCAATCCTAAGAAGGCAAGAGAGAGGACAAAAGAAAACAAAAATTGAGACAAATAGGCCGGGCATGGTGGCTCACACCTGAAATCCCAGCACTCTGGGAGGTGGGTGGATCACCTGAGGTCAGGAGTTCAAGACCAGCCTGGCCAACATGGTGAAACCCCCATCTCTACTAAAAATACAAAAACAATTAGCTGGGCATGGTGGCATGTGCCTGTAATCCCAGCTACTCAGGAGACTTAGGCAGGAGAATCACTTGAACCCGAGGGGTAGAGGTTGCAGTGAGCCGAGATCGCACCATTGCACTGCAGCCTGGGTGACGAACAAAACTCTGTCTCAAAAAAAAATAAAAAATAAAAAATTGAGACAAATGGAAAACAAATAGCAAGATAATAAATTTAAATCCATAAATAATCACATTAAGTGATTAAATGTAAATAGCCTAAATACCTAAAAGGCAGAGACTGTCAGACTGGATAAGCAGCAAAATCCAACAATACAAAGAAGCAGACTATAAGAAACATGTTTTAAATATGAAGACACAAATATGCTAAAAATAAAAGGACAGAAAAAGATACACCATGTTACTGTTAATCAAAATAAGCTGGAATGGACGAGACGCAGAGGCGCACACCTGTAATCCCTGCAGTCTGGAGGCCGAGGCGGGCGGATCACGTGAGGCCAGGAGTTCGAGACCAGCCTGGCCAACATGGCAACACCCCCCTCTCTACTACAAATACAAAAATTAGCCAGGCGTGATGGCACATGCCTGTCATCCCAGCTACGAGGGAGGCTGAGGCATGAACACCACTTGAACCCAGGAGGCGGAGGTTGGAGTGAGCCGAGATCGCACCTCTGCACTCCAGCCTGAGCAACACAGTGAGACTCCGTCTCAAAAAAACAAAAGAAAACAAACTGGAATGGCTATATTAATATCAGACAAGACAGATTTCAGAGCAGAGAATATTCTGAAGGATAAAAAAAATCATTTGATAATGATAAAGGCATCAAATCATCAAGAGGACGTAACAATCTGAGCATTTCTGTACCTAACAGCAGAGCTTCAAAATACACGAAGCTAAAACTGACTGAACAGCAAGAAGAAATAGAGAAATCCAGTTATAGTGGGAAATTTCAGTACCCCCCTCACAGTAATTGGTAGTACAAACATAAAGTCAGCAAAGTAGAAATAAAAAAATAAATATCGAACAGAAATAATGACATAAAAAACAAAGACAACAGAAAGTCAATGAAACCAAAAGCTGATTCTTTGGAAAAATCAATAAAATTAATAAGCCTCTAGCCAGACGGTTCTCTTCCATTGAAAAAGGGCACCTAAGAAACACCCATACCTAATATTGTGCTTAATGGTAAGAGACTAAAAGCTTCCTACCTTAGATCAGGAACAAAAAAAAAAGAAAAAAGATGTACCACATCTCAAGTACTAAAAAAAACCTGCCAATTGTACTGAAGACTGTAGCCAGTGCAATAAAGCAAGAAAACAAAATATGGCATCTGGACTGGAAAAGAAAAAGTAAGATGATCTTTATTTGCAAATGATGTAATTGTCTAGGTAAAAAATCTAATTGGAATCTACAAAGAGCTACTAGAATGAATAAATGAGTTTAGCAGGGTTATAAGATACGAGATCAATATACAAAATTCAATTCTACTTCTACATACTAACAATGAAAAATCAAAAGTGAATATAAAAACAATACCATTTACAATAGCATCAAAAATATTAAGAGTTAATAGAGGGAATGACATCACCAAATAGAGAAGTAGAAGCAATCTGGCTTCACTCACCCTCTCAAAAGCAAAACCAAACATCCAGCACCAAGAATATCACCAGCAATACTCCAAAACTCAAATCTGAGAATGAGACCAGAGCAGTGAAAACACGCCAGGCTGACAGTAAGCTGCAAAGAACCTCTAAGCAATCATCCAAGAAAAAACAAAACAAGCCAGACAGAAAAGCCTAGATAACAAATCCTTGAATGCAAAACCACAGACAGCTAACGGAAAACCGTGACCTTCTCAACAGACAAAGCAAAGAGCCAATGACCAACCTTAATGAGATGGCAACGTGTAAGCGCTCAAATCAAGAATTCAGGGTAACAGTTAAAAAAAAAAACTCAGCAAACTCTGACATACAAAAACAATTCACAAATTTGTCAGACAAATTTAACAGAGATTGAAATTTAAAAAAAATCAAACAGAAATCCTGGAACTGAAAAGTACACTTGTTGATCTGAAAACCGCATTAGAGGCTCTCAACAGCAGAATGAATCAAGCGGAGCACAGAATCAGTGAGCCTGAGGCCTGGCTATCTGAAAATATACAGAAGAGGGAACACAAAAAAGAAAAAAAGAATTAAAAGGAATGAAGAACACACGCAAAATACAGAAAACTGCCTCAGAAGAGCAAACCTAAGAATTACTGGGGTTCAAGAAGGAACTGAGCAAGAGGAAGGGGCAGAAAGTTTATTCAAAGAAATAATTACAGAAAAATTTTCAAACCTTCAGAAAGACATAAATGTCCAGGTACAGGGAGGTCAGAGATCACCAAACAGATTTAATCCAAATAAAACTACCCTACAGAATATAATAATCAAATTCTCAAAAGTCAAGGATGAAGAAAGAACCCCACAAGTAGTAAGAGAAAAGCAGCAAATATATTTATAAAGGGGCTCCAATGTATCTGGCAACAGACTTCACTAGGAAACCCATACAGGCCAGGAGGGAGTGGGATGATATATTCAAAGTGCTAAAGGAAAAAAAAAATGCAACTGTCAACTCAGGACACATCTTCAAACATGAAAAAGTAAAGCTGAGGGAATTCATCAGACCCAACTTACAAGAAATGCTAAAAACAAGTTCTTCAATCTGAAAGAAAAAGACACTAATGTACAAAAAGAAAACATGTGGAGCATAAAACCCACTGGGAAAAGTAAATACACAGACTTGGAATAATACTGTGAATGTGGTGTGCATTCATTCACATCTCTAGTATGAAGACTAAAAGAAAAATGTATCAAAAATCATAACTACAGCAACCTGTAAAGAGACAGCCAATATAAAAACAAATAAATTGAAATAACAAATGAAAATTTGGGGGAAAGATGGAGTTAAAGTACAGAATTTTTTAGTTTTTGGTTTCTATACTTTCCTCTGTGATCAAAGATAAGGCGTCACGTGTTTAAAATAATTTTTTTAAGAGGGGTCTCACTGTGTCACCCAGGCTGGAGTGTGATGGCATGATCACAGCTCACGGCAGCGTCAAACTCCTGGGCTCAAGCAATCCTCCTATCTCAGCCTGCTGAGTACCTAGGGTACAGTCACAGAGATAATTTGTTATAAATATAAAATGCTTTTTGTAAGCCTGATGGTACACTACATGTAATATATACACTAAAAATACAAAGCAACAAATTAAAACATACCAACAGAGAAAATCTCTTAACCACATGCGAAGGAAGACAGTAAGGAAGAGAGGAGTTACAATCAGAAAACAAGCAACAAAATGGCAATATTAAGTCTTTATCCATAATAATATTGAAAGCGAATGTACTAAATTCTCCAACTAAAAGACATAAGAGTGGGTCAAGCACAGTGGCTCATATCTGTAATCCCAGCACTTTGGGAGGCCAAGGTGGAAGGATCACTTGAGGCCAAGAGTTGAAGACCAGCCTGGGCAACATAGCAAGACCTCGCCTCTCCAAATAAATAAATAAATAAAATAGCCAGGTGTGGTGGCACATGCCTGTAGTCCTAACTATCAGGAGGCTGGGGTGGGAAGACTGCTTGAGCCCAGGAGTTCAAGACTACAGTGAGCTAAGATCACACCACTGCACACCAGCCTGGGCAACAGAGTGAGACCCTGTCTCAAAAACAAGCAAAAAAACACAGAGTGGCTAAATGGATAAGAGACAAGATCAAACTTATGCTACCTATAAGAAACCAACTTTACCTATAAAGACACACACAGACTGAAAGTCAAAGGGTGGAAAAACATATTCCATGTAAACGGAAACCAAAAAGAAAAGAGCAGGAATAGCTGTACTTACAGATGACAAAACAGACTAAAAGTCAAAGACTGTAAAAACAGCAGGAGCAGCTATACTTACACAAAATAGACTTACAGGTCAGACAGTAAAAAGACACAGAGAAAGTCACTATATGATGATAAAGGGGTCAATTCAGCAAGAAGATAAAACAATTATAAATATCTACACATGCAACACCAGAGCACCCAGATGTATAAAGCAAACACTGATAGACTGGAAGTGAGAGGCAGACTGCAACACAGTAATAGTCGGGGCTTCAACAGCCCTCTCTGTAGGGTGTTTCCAGCCAGAAATCAACAGAAACACTGGAGTGAAACCACACGCTAGGTCACGTAGGTCTCACTGACATTTACGGAACATTTCACCAGCTGCTGCAGAACACACATTCTTCTCACCAGCAAAGGAACATTCTCCAGAAAAGACCATATGTTAGGCCACAGAACAAGTTTCAACAAATTCAAACAAGTTGAAATCATACTGCATATCTTTTCTGACTACAAGGAAATAAAACTAGAAACCATAAGAGGAACCTCAAAATCTATACAAACACATGGAAATTAAACAACAGGCTCCTGAATGATCAATGGGTTAATAAATTAATAAGAAAAATTTTAAATTTCTTGAAACAAACGGAAATGTAAACACAGTATATCAAAGTCTATCAGATAAAGGAAAAGCATTGCTAAGACAGAAGTTTATAGCAACAAACACAGTAAAAAAAGCAGAAGACTCCAAATAACCCAACCATGAACCTCAAGGTACCAGAAAAGTGAGAGCAAACTAAATCCAAAATTAGTAAAGGAAAAGAAATAATAGAGTTCAGGAAATCAGAGCAGAAGTAAATTAAATTGAGACTAAAAAAAATACCAAAGATCAATGAAACAAAAAATTATTTCAAAAACATAAACAAGGCCGGGCATGGCATGGTGGCTCACTCCTGTAATCCCAGCACTTTGGGAGGTGGGCAGATCACTAGGTCAGGAGTTTCAGACCAGCCTGACCAACACAGTGAAACCCCATCTCTACTAAAAATACAAAAAATTAGCTGGGTGTGGTGGCAGGCGCCCGTAATCCCAGCTGCTTGGGAGGCTGAGGAGAATCACTTGAAGCTGGGAGGTGGAGGTTGCAGCAAGCCGAGATCATGCCACTGCACTCCCCAACAGGCGACAGTGCGAGACTCCGTCTCAAAAAATAAATAAATAAATAAATAATTCACAAACATTTAGCTCAAAATTTAAAAAAGAGAAGATCAAAGTAAAATCAGAAAACAAAAGAGCCATTACAACCAATACCAGAGAAATACAAAGGATCGTTAGGAACCACTACGAACAACTATACAGCAACAAACTGGAAAACCTAGGAGAAATGTACAAATTCCTGGATGCAAACACCCTGCAAGACTGAGCCATGAAGAAATGGAAAACACCTGAACAGACCAATAAGTAACAGATCAAAGCAGTAATAAAAAGTCTTTCATCAAAGAAAATCCCAGGTCCTGATGGCTTCACTGCTGAACTTCCAACAGTTAAGGAAGAACTAGTATCAACTGTACTCAAACTATTCAAAAAAACTGAAGGGGGGAACACTTCCAAAGTCATTGTACATGGCATTATCCTGCTACAAAAACAGACAGGGACACAGCAGAAAAAGAAAACGACAGGCCAATATCCCTGATGAACACAGATGCAAAAATCCTCAACAAATGACTAGCAACCCAAACTCAACAACACATTAAAAAGATCATTCACCATCATCAAGTGGGATGTGTCTCCTAAGGTTGCAAGGACGGTTTAACATATGCATATCAATCAACATATAACTTTACACAGAACCAAGGGAAAAAAACAATCATTTCAACAGATGCTGAAAAGTATTCAATAAAATTCAGCATCCCTTCATGATAAAAGCTCTCAGCAAACTGCATATAGAAGGAACATACCTTAAAACAATAAAGGCCATATATGACAAACCCACAGGTAACAGTGTATCGAACAAGGAAAAACAGCTTTTCTCTAAGATCTGCAACACAGCCCATTTCTACCACTTTTATTCAACAGAATACTGGAAGTCCTACCCAGAGCAATTACGCAAGAGAAAGAAATAAAAGTCACCCAAATTGGAGAGGAAGAAGTCAAAATTATCCTTATTCACAGATAACAAAATCTTCTATTTGGAAAAACTGAAAGACTCCACCAAAAAACTATTAGAACTTACAAAAAGGTTTCAGTAAAGATGCAGAATTCAAAACCAACATAAAAAAATCAGCAGCATGTATCATGCCAACAGCAAATAATTGGAAAAAGAAATCAGGCCAGGCACGGTGGCTCATGCCTGTAATCTCAGCACTTTGGGAGGCTGAGGCGGGCGGATCACCTGAGGTCAAGAGTTCGAAACCAGCCTGACCAACAGGGAGAAATCCCGTCTCTACTAAAAATACAAAAAATGAGCCCGGCGTGGTGGTGCACACCTGTAATCCCAGCTACTTGGGAGGCTGAGGCATGAGAATCGCTTGAACCCAGGAGGCAGACGTTGCGGTGAGCCGAGATCGCGCCATTGCACTCCAAACTGGGCAACAAGACCAAAACTCCGTCTCAAAAAAAAAAAAAGAAAAAAGAAAAAGAAAAAGACATTAAGAAAATCCCATTTACTGCTGGGCACGGTGGCTCACACCTGTAATCCCAGTACTTTGGGAGGTCGAGGCGGGTGGATCACAAGGTCAGGAGATCAAGACCATCCTGGCTAACACGGGAAACCCTGTCTCTACTAAACATACAAAATTTAGCCAGGTATGGTGGCGGGCACCTGTAGTCCCAGCTACTTGGGAGGCTGAGGCAGAGAACTGCTTGAACCTGGGAGGCAGGTGTTGCAGTGAGCCAAGATCGCACCACTGCACTCCAGCCTGGTGTGACAGAGCAAGACTCCGTCTCAAGAAAAAAAAAAAAAAGACTTAAATCTAAGACCTGAAACTACATACCTACTAGAAGAAAACAAAGGGCAAACGCAAATTCTTTTGGAAATTGGTCTGGGTCAGATTTTTTTTGTGTAAGACCTCAAAAGCACAGGCAACAAAGGCAAAAAAAAAAAAAGAAAAAAAATAGGCAAAAGTAAAAAAATTTACATCAAGCTGAAAAGCTTCTGCACAGCAAAGGAAACAATCAACAAGCCAGGCCTGTAATCCCAGGCGCTTGGGAGGCTGAGGCAGGAGGGTCTCGAGCCCAGCAGTTCGAGGCTGCAGTGAGCTATGATCGCACCACTGCACTCCAGCCTGGACGACACAACAAGACCCGAAGCAAGAAACGAAAATATCAAAGCAGTGACGAGACAATCTACAGAATGGGAGAAAATATCTGAAAACTATCCACCCAACAAGGAATAAATAACCAGATTATATAAGAAATTCAACTCAACAGCAAAAACACAAATAACTTTATTAAAAAATAGAAGATCTGAATAAATATTTCTCAAAAGAAGACATACAAATGGCCAACAAGTATATGAAAAATGCTCAACATGACTAATCACCAGAAAAATGCAAATCAAAACCACAATGAGATTTCATCTCACCCTAGTTAAAACGGCTTTTATCAGAAAAGACCAGGAATAGCAGATGCTGTTGAGGATGTGGAGAAAGGGGAGCTGTCGTACACTGTTGGGTGGGAACGTAAGTTAGCACGGCTACTATGGAAAACAGTATGGAGGTTCTTCGAAACACTACAAATAGAACTGCCATCGGACCCAGCAATCCCACTACTGGATATAGGCCCAAAAGAATGGAAATCAATATACTGAAGAAATACTGCACTCCCATGCTCACGGCGGCACTACTCACAATAGCCAAGATTTGCAACAGACCTAAGTGTCCATGAAAGGATGATGGATACAGAAAATGTGGTACATAAAACACAATGAAATATTAGCCATAAGAAAGGACAAAATCTTGTCATTTGCAGCAACACAAACAGAACTGGAGATCATTCTGTTAAGTGAAATAAACAGGCACAGAAAGACAAATAATGCATGTTCTAACTCATATGTGGGAGCTAAAAATGTGGACTTCATGAAGACAGCAGACTGGTGACTACCAGAGGTGAGGGGGAAGAGGGGATGAATAGAGTTAATTAATGAATAGTTAGGAAGAAGGAATAACGCCCAGTGTTCAAAAGTTCGGCAGGTGACAACAGTTAACAATAATCTACAGTATATTTCAAATACCAGAAGAGAGCAATTCAAATGTTTCCAGCATGAGATAAACGTTTGGGATGATCGATATCCCAGTTACCCTGATCTGATCATTACACATTATATGAATGTATCAAAATGTCGCAGGTACCCTGAAAACATCTATTTTGTATCAATAAAAAATAAATCTTGGCATTAAAAATTCAAAGAGTTAAATACAAATCTTACAAAAGGTATAAGAGACCTAATACTGGAAACTACAAAACACTGCAAAGAAAAACTAAAGACCTAAATAAATGAAGAGATAACACTGTATTCAGGGTCAAAGACTCAATGTTACAATATTGTCAATTCTTCCCCAGATTCAATGGAATCTGCCGCCTGGCCCCAAGAAAAACAGGGAGTTTTGCAGAAACTGACAAAGTGACTGAAAAATTCATGAGAACCAGGAACAGACAAAGCAATTTTGACAAAGAAGAGACAAAAAATTTCAAGTCTCATATTAAATTAGAAGCAGTTACCAAGACAGTCGGTCACACAGATAAGTGAAACAGGAAAGAGTCCACAAACAGACCCACACGTATATGGACAACTGATCTGCGACAAAGATGCAAAGACAGTTCAGTGGAGAAAAGACAGTCGTTTCAACAAATGTTTCTCTTTTCAACAACTGGTTCTCCATGTGCAAAAAAAAAAAAAAAACTTCAATCTGTAGCTTGCACTATATACCAAAAAATCAAAAAGGATCATAGCCCTAAATGTAAAACCTAAAACTATCTTCAATGAGGAAACCCTTGTGACGACCCTGGTTTAAGCAAAGATTCTTAGATATGACCAGAGCACTCCGGAAAAGATCTAGCTGATAAACTGGACTGCATGAAAATTAACAATTCTACTCCTTGGAAGACACTGTTAAGAGGACTGAAAAGACAAGGCATAGACTTAAAGAAAGTATTTACAAACCATATCTCTGATTAAGGACCTGCATCCAGAATACATTAGAAAAACATTACAGGCTGGGCGTGGTGCCTCATGCCTATAATACTAATGCTTTGGGAGGCTGAGGCGGGCAGATCACCTGAGCACAGGAGTTCAAGACCGGCCTGGGCAACATGGGGAAACCCTGTTTCTACAAAAAATACAAAAATTCGCTATGTGTGGTGACACACGCCTGTAGTCTCAGCTACCTGGGAGGCTAGAGTGGGAGGACCGCTCGAGCCCAGGAGGTCAGGCTGCAGTGAGCTGAGATTATACCACAGCACTTCAGCCTGGGCAACTGAGTGAGACCCTGTCTCAAAAAAAAAAAAAAAAAGATTAAAACTTACCAATAAGAAAAGAAACAACTCAGCTAAAAAAAAAAAAAAAAAAAAAAAAAGGAAAAAGAACAGATATTTCCCCAGAGAGGGATGACAACTGGGCCCATGAAGATGCCCAACATCACTGTCATCGCGGAAATGCACACTGAAATGCTGTGCGACGCCTCCACACGCCCCTCAGACGGGGGACAGTTAAAAGACTGATCTCAGAGAAACTGAAGGACTCACTCTCTGCTTGTGGGCACATGAAACAGTGTAACTACCTTGGAAAACAATGTGGCGGTTTCTTAAAAAGTCAAACATATGCCTCCCCTATGATCCGGCCACTCTACTCCTAGGTATTTACCCAAGGGAAACAAAAGCCCACGTCTACACAAAGACCTGTCGGTACACAAAAGTTCACAGCAGCTTTATCTGCAGTAGCCAAAACCTGCAAACGACCCACGTATCCATTAACGGGTGAAGGGACGAACTACAGGGCACCCGGACACCGCTTGGCAACGAAAAGGAGGAATTACAGACAACAGTTACGACACACAGGGATCACACAACAATCGTGCCGAGTGACAGCTCGACAAGAGTGTGTATCCTGTGTGATTCCATCTATGTGGAATTCTAGAAAATTCAAAGTAATCTATAGGGACAGAAGACGGCTGCCTGGGCTCGGGCAGGGACAGGAAAGAGTGATCACGAAGGAGCACAGGGGACTGGGGGTGACGGGAACACTCGTTTTTTGATTGTGTTGCTTTCACAGATGTAACCATACTCCCGAACTTGTCCAACTGGACGCTTGACATAATGTGCAGATTACTGTGTTTATAATACCTTTATAGTGCCCGTTTGTTTGTTTTTAATGAGGTGACTGGGAGGAGGGGCCTTGGCTGCCCTGCATTCACTGCACTCACCCAAAGCGCTGGTGCCTGTTGAGGGTGAACAGCAGGTAGTCAGCCATGGTCTCCTCCCCGACCAGGTGGTCCAGCACCGTTCCTGTGGAAGCAGCAGCCGAGGTGAGCACTGGCAAGAGCCCACATCTATGCTCTTGCCAAGCTCAAACACATCCCTTCCAGTCTCAGCCCAAGGACACCGTGCTCGTAAGGAAGAGGCCACCCACTGACAAAGGCTCCCACGGAGGACGGCACTCGGCTGCGGTCCCGGGTCCCACTCCTGCCTGGCATCTGAGACCTACCTCTCTGCCCCGGTCCATCAAATAAGGAAAGCAAAGGCCACTCATGGGGCAGGGTGTAACGGCGACCAGAGCCCGTCAGCTATGCACTACTATCGGCCTCATACTAAGCTTCGAGGAAGGTCCAGCAGCAACCAGGTCAAAGGCAGTAACAACTCCAGTCTAGGGCCCTGTGCCACAGTCAGTCCTAAAGGTGGGGTGGCGGGGCCCCAGCCCCAGCCCAGCCCCGGCTCACCACACAGGGCCAGCTTCAGGCCTGTCTCCACACTTTCAATCCGAGGAGCCAGCACTCCAGGAGTGTCCAACAGGAACATCAGGGGCCGTTCAGAGACCTGTGTGGGCACAGAGGGCACAATCAGGCCGCAATGGCAGCCTCCCACCCAGCTGGGCTGCTCAGGAAGCCTGGGCAGCCCCGGACACCCAACGCTCGGAGGAAGGCCTCGGGGACCCAACCCCACGGCAGCGTCACTCTCACCAAGCTCCAGGTTCCCCAGAGGATCTAATTCCCAACTAATTTGGAGAATAAACAAAAGCATCAGGTCCCAACAGCTTGTCTTCTGCTCCCGAACAGAACACAAGGAAGGGAATGGAGGGCAGGGGACGTGCTGCTCAAATCTGCCCTGACCGCTGCGTGGCCCTGGACAAAGTGGCCTCCTCATCTGGAAATGGGGAAAACAGCGTGCCTTCCCCAAACGTTTGGCGTAAAGGCTATGAGGACTATGGAGTAAGGATGGGGGCAGTGCCTGCCAGGGGGTGCTCAGCGGGGACACTGAGTGGAGGGAGGGAAGCGTGGTCAGCAGCAGGAAGCCACGCAGAGGTCAGCAGGTGCCAGATGCCTGCACAGCTCCTGACAGAGTGCTGGGCCTGGCCCCTGAGGACTCCACCTGAATTCTGGACATCACAGCTCTGGTGATCCCAGGCTCGCCACCCACCCTGGTGGCTTTTCCTGCAGGAAAAGGAGAAAAGGAGGCTCAAATGTATACTAAATACAGAAGCTGCAGAACAAGCAGGGAGACATATGTAACAAACACATCTGGCCAGCCAAAATGGAAAAACCTAAAAGCCAAATGAGATTCCCAAGTCTATGATTTGTTTTACTTTCAGTCCCAAACCAGCTCACAGCAACGGCACTTTCCAAGCCACACAGAGGCTGAGATTATTCAACAAATGCACCAGAACTTGCCTCCCCAGGACTGGAAAGGGACTGTCAGACTGCGGCGGTCAGACCAGAGCTGCTCCTTCCACGCAGTCCCCCTCCTGGACCCACCCCTGCACCCCAAGGTCAGCCTGCCTCCCACAGCACTGTCCACAGGGGGCTGGCTGCTCCAGGACTCAGCTCAGGGAGTATCCCAAGGAGAGGCCACTCCACTGTGGACAAACAATGCAAGAATAAAAAAACACAAGTGTCCATCCAGATGAATGGACAGACAGTATGTGGTCTGTACATACAACGAGGTCATCAGCCTTAAAAAGGAATAAAATTCTGACACTCAACACAGACGAACGTTGAGAAACATCACGATCAGTGACATCAGCCAGTCACAAAAGGCCAAGTACTGTGAGTCCCCTTAGAGGAGGTAGTTACAGTCATCACATTCACAGAAAGTGGAACGAGGGGTGTACGGGGCTTGGGGAGTGACTCTTCGTATTTACAGTTTCATTTTCAGGTAACCAAAATATTTGAAAATAGTGGTGCTGGTTGCATAACCCTCTAAATGTACTTAATGCCACTGATAAAAAATAGCACGCTTAAAAATAAAAGAATAAATAGGCCGGGCGTGGTGGCTCACACCTGTAATCCCAGCACTTTGGGAGGCCAAGACAGGCGGATCACGAGGTCAGGAGATCGAGACCATCCTGGCTAACATGGTGAAACCCTGTCTCTACTAAAAAATACAAAAAACTAGCCGGGCGAGGTGGCGGGCGCCTGTAGTCCCAGCTACTCGGGAGGCTGAGGCAGGAGAATGGCATAAACCCGGGAGGCGGAGCTTGCAGTGAGCTGAGATCCGGCCACTGCACTCCAGCCCGGGCGACAGAGCGAGACTCCGTCTCAAAAAAAAAAAAAAAGAATAAAAGACTGTAGCAACTCTCCGATTAGCACCAAAAACACTCTCTCTGTAAAATAATGGTTCACTATAGTTTAAAGCCTTCAGATTCGCACATCACAAATGGGTTTGTTAATAAATACCTTACAACGTGAAAAATGAAGCCAATAAGGACTTGAATTAAACTTGAAAACACTTGAGGAAAAGAGCACACGGGGCAGTGAGGGGTGCCGGGGGCTTCGGCTTTAAATCAGAGTCTGAGAAAAGGCAGGAGGGAGGAGCGGAGGGGAGCACCTGCAACTCCAGAGTCCAGGAAACCTCCAGCTACAGCAAGGCAGACACCATCGGGAAATGGCCTTGCAGCCTCCCTGCCTGATAATCCAGCCCTGTCTACTTCACATGCTTTGAATTCTCTGGATCAAAGGGATTTAAATAAATGAAAAAATACCAAAGTTTAGAAAAGCCATTCTCATATTAAAGATTTTAAAAGAGAGAAAAATTACGTGTGAAATTCACAGCAGAATGACCTGGTCCCACTGCTCAACCCTCCTGTGAACTGGACTGAATGAGACAAGCCCAGATGCGCTGGGGGCTGTGGGGTCAGCAGGAGACTGGCAGTGCTCCTCAGGCACGTCTCCTCCGGGAAAGATGGAGGCATCAGCACACCCGCCGCACGCGCCAGTACCTTTCCTGAGGTGCTGCCTCCGGAGGGAGTTGATCAGGGAGGACTTGCCCACGTTGGGGACCCCGATGACCATGATGCAGTACTCCAGGTTCTGTGGAGGCAGAGAGAGGGGTCACAGGGCCCACCCTGACTGCTAGAGTCTGAGATTCTCCAACCCCACCCAGGCAAGGGGACCCCAGGCCAGGCCAGCTCAGGAAAGACGGGAGGTTAACGCAAAGGTTCTGCCCACCCAGTGGGGACGGCCTCAGCCCCTTCCACTGAAGAGAATGAGAGGACAAAGGAGGGGCCTCCCTGCCTGGGGCGCAGCACCTTCTCCTTGAGGGGCTGGCCCATCCCACACCGGCCTCCCAGCCCCGGGCCCCACCAACCAACCTCTCCTCGGTGGTAGCGGGGGCTGCTCCCTATCAGCTCAGTGACCATCGGGATGATCTGCAACAAACACCCACTCACGGAGCCACTCCAGGTCGGACGTCTGTGCACCGACCCACTCCTTCTGCCACCTCAGAACAGGATTAGGGATTCCAGGTCTCCACTTTCACACATCGGTTAGGAAAACACAGACCTCGTATCTGGAACTCTACCCAACATTTCATAGGCACACTGGGCATTGCCCTTCATCCGGAGGTAGCACACGCAAGTATTCGGTGCTGAGAAACTGGAGCTCTGTCCAGTTCAGACGTCAGACTCAGCTCTGGGGCCCGAGGACCACCTATGCCCGTCCCCTCCCATCAAAAACAAGCAGGGCAGACCTGGGGCTTCAGGGACAGCAGTGACTGGAACTACCTTGTAATGAAGAAATACATCAAGCCAGAAAATTCTGCCACATACAACTGGACACATGAGCTACCTGAGTCTCCAAAAGACTCTGACCATCTACAATTCTGGAATGTGTTCACAGCCTGACCTCATGCCCTCAGTACAGGGAGATGCACTTGCCCCAGGAGGTCACATTCACGTGTGGCAGCTAGAAACCAGCACCCAGTATCTTTTCCAAAGCTCTGCTTCTTACTAAAGCATAGAACAGTTTATAGTACTCCTTGAACCTACTGAAGCAGAAACGTCAAAGAGAACACAGACAAAAAGCCTACCTGCTTGACATTTTCATCCTTTAAACAGTTGGTAAAAATGACATTTTTTAGGCCTTCTCCTTCTAAGCGCTGCATAATTTTCTGAAAGACACAAAACATTTCCATTTTACATTTTTTATTGGAGTCTCAGCTCTGTCACCCAGGCTGGAGTGCAGTAGCACAATCTTGGCTCCCTGCAACCTCCGCCTCCCTGGTTCAAGTGATTCTCATGCCTCAGCCTCCCAAGTAGCAAGGATTACAGGCGTGCGCCACATCCAGTTAATTTTTTAATTCACTAGCCCTAACATGCAGTGAAACCAGTGCAAAGCTGTATCATATTTCTAAACATCAGTGTTGTTCATCAGTGGACCTAAAATATGACTGATGCTTAAATCAACAAGTCCTTCACTGATTCAGCTGGTTTTATTGAGCTGTCCATCAAGATGACATGGATGGAGAGATCAAGCACAAGACACACACCTGAAGTCACACACTCTGGGTAGTAAATGCACTCGGGTGTCCCTGCTCAGGGAGGTGGAAGGCAGGGCCACCCAGAGGCAAGTCAACCTCTCTCCCCTGATTCTTCAGAAGCACTGGCCTTTCTCTGACCAGGCGAGACACTGCTGTGCCCTGTACTAGACGGCTACCCACCAGTCTACAAAAAGTTGCATTTTCAAAGGCAGAAGTAGCCACTGAAGTGATGTAAAAGTACCAACTAGTGAAAGCACTTGTGATGATTTAAAAAATAAAATAAAAAAAAAACAGGCCAGGCGCGGTGGCTCACACCTGTAATCCCAGCACTTTGGGAGGCCGAGGCTGGCGGATGACCTGAGGTCAGGAGTTTGAGACCAGCCTGGCCAACATGGTGAAACCTTGTCTCTACTAAAAATACAAAAATTAGCTGGGCGTGATGGCACACGCCTGTAATCCCAGCTACTCGGGAGGCTGAGGCAGGAGAATTGCTTGAACCCAGGAGGTGGAGGCTGTAGCGAGCCAAGATCGCGCTATTTCACTCCAGCCTGGGCGACGACAGGAAAACTACATCTCAAAAAAAAAAAAAAAAAAAGGGGGGGGGGGGGGGGGGGTTCCATGTCTATGTTTACTCAAAAGAAACTAAACATCAGCTGTGTGGGACAACGGGCCAGTTCCACGTCTGCGTTTTTTTTTTTTTTTTTTTTTTTACCTCCACCCACCTTGCCCAGGGTCACCTGCACCCGACTCTGCTCTTTGCTTTGGAGAAATCCTTTAGCTCCTTTGGGCCTCCCAGCAGTGCTCTCTGCTTCTGAAATCCCAAGGTGTGCACAAGCTGGCTGGCGGACAAGCCCTTGGTTCGAAACGGCAAACCAGACACCGCGGGCACCACAAGCCACCACAGAAGACCTCAGACCAGAATGGCCGCAGGTGGCCACTAAAACTAATTAAGCAAAATGTGAAAGTCACATGTGGCAGTAGACACATGTCAGGTGCTCACAGGCAGCCACCACGTGAGACACAGAGACCCCATCAGCAAGGAAAGATCCAGAGCGCCACCGCGGCCACCACTCGGGCTGTGGCAGCACAGCCTGGCCACTTCCCACAGAGATGCGCGCTCACTGGGTGTCCGGATCACGAGCCGCACATTAGAGGGAAGCACACTATATAAGAAACGATGCTAGCACGCTTCTACAAAGCAAAGGGCTGTTTCTAAAGCAGAGCCTGCCTGGGCAAACTGACAAGAGTGTGTCCAGCAACTCTTCTGTTACAACAACCGACCTAGGGAAAACACAGCCACACTGCTGAAGGCATCTGAGAGAAAGGCCTTTACCTGCTGCTCTGTAAGATCCGCCAAGTCCATCTTGTTGAGGACCAGCAAGTGAGGCTTAAGCCCAAGGGTTTCCTGAAACAAAGGGTTGCGGCCTGAAAGTGGGATGTGGCAAAATTAAGGTAAAAATTCCACCAAAGCTTTACCAGCCAACCAACTTCTTTTCTTGTTATCAGTGAACAAGTCATCACATCTTGCCAATTCATTCCTCAAGTACAGGAGGAAAGCCGCAGCTGGCAGAACATTCAAACGGAGGTTTCATAGCCTACCTAGAGAATTCCACCGCTGCAGCCTACTGTCAGGCTTGAGTGACCCAGACACATGTATTAAAAGGAAGTTTCAAAGACACGCAGTCTGGACCCCACACCACAGATTCTGACTGACTGGTCTGGAAAGGGGCCCAGCAATTCACATTTTTAAAAGCCTCCCCAGATAATTCTAACATGTAATATGACTTCAGGCAGAAGGGCCTCCCCTGCTCTGTGAAAGGATATCCGGGCATCATGGACCTCGATGATACAGTCCACCAGCTTCAGGCTGCTCTTCATCTTCTTCAGCCCTGGAAAACAGAAGAACGCCTCAGCGAAGGAGCTCACAACCTTTCTAGAGTAATCGATTCAAGCTGAACCATCCAGTATGACACGCCACCATAAATAACCTACAAAGTCTACATCTGAGTGAAGCGTACTAAGTAACAGTAACAGATAACATCCACCGAGCGCCTCCTCCAAGTTCCACACCCTTGGAATGGGAGATGGAGGCGCCCCGCCAGAGGGTGGGCCATGTGTCAAAAGCCAGATGCGGTCTTCACCACCTGACTCATGGCTGACTCTGGGTGGAATATTTAACTGCCATGGGGTTTTGTGTGGTTTTTTGTTTTTTGTTTTTTGTTTTTTTTGAGATGGAGTCTCGCTCTGTCACCCAGGCTGGAGGGCAGTGGCGCGATCAGGGCTCACTGCAACCTCCGCCTGCCAGGTTCAAGCAATTCTCCTGCTTCAGCCTCCCAAGTAGCTGGGACCACAGGCACGCGCCACCCGGCCCAGTTTTTTGTATTCTTAGTAGAGATGCGGTTTCACCATGCTGGCCAGGCTGGTCTCGATCTCCTGACCTCATGATCCGCCCGCCTCGGCCTCCCAAAGTACTGGGATTACTGGCGTGAGGCACCGCGCCGGGCCTTTCCATTTCCATGGGTCTTAATCTGGGCTATAAAACAGAGTAGCACTGGCTCATCAGGCCCCTGCCACCTTGTAGGAAAGATGACCCTAGTCCCCTAACCAGGCACACCACACACAACCGAGGTAACAAAGCTTCCAGCTTCCTTCCCCTCCAGTGTTGTCCAAAGACCGAGGACACAGCCTCAGACACCCACACGGACCCCTTCCCGCTCGGCCCCCAGTGCACGCAGAGCCGAGGCGGGGTGGCCATCACAACACCTAGAGGGGCTGGGCCGGCCCCAGCGGTCTTCTTGGGGCCCAACTGTGACAAACAGCAATAAATTACCAAAAACGTTTAAGCAGGAAAACGACTCAATGCATGAGTTAAAGCTGAACAGGTCCCTTCATGCCCACTGTTTCATTTAGTCCCCAAAAGACTCAAAAGTCTATCTTGTCAAGAACATGTGGAAACGGAGGCTTCGGGGGATTAAAGGGGCAGAAGGCACTTGCTGGGAACAGAGGACGGGGCGACAGGCACCCCCGGGCTCGCGGCTGCGTTGCGGGGGCACTCGCGGGAACGGGCCTCTCCCGCAGCTGCGCAGGAGAAGGCGTCTCGGCAGCTCCGGGAGCGGGTGAGACGGGGGAAGGAGGGAGACGAGGGAGGAAGGGGGGGCCCGCCCAGGACGACCGGGAGAGACAGGCGACGGCCGAAACGGGGGTGAGAGGGTAGCACAGGCGCCGCGGCCGTGGGCATGACCTTGCCACTCCCCGCCGTGCCTCACCCTTGGCCATGTGGCCCGGGAACCAGCGCGCCACGTCGCGACCGCGCAGTAGGAAGTTCTCCCGCCAGGCGGCCTGGGCGGCGCGGCACAGCGCGCGCGGGGCCAGTCTCATGGCGGCGCCGTCCCCGGAAACGCTCCCGCAGCGGACCTCCTATGCGCCGCCGCGACCCGCCTCTCAGGTTCCGGCGCTCCAAGGTCCCGCAGCACGGCCCGCGCGTGCGCACGACGTCGCCTCCGCCCCTGGCGAAGCCCGGAGTGGGCGGGCCCCGGGCCCAGGGGGAGGGGCGAATGGTGGGCCGGGCGCGGGGGCGGGACTAGGAGGCGGCCCCGGGGACGGGTCGGGGGCGGGGGTTTCGTGGGTTTAAGAAATTCGCAGGTTAACATTCATTAAATATTAAAACTCATCGCTCTCCCTTAAGCATATCCTGAGTATAAGTGTAACAAAATTTAGCAATCTCTTTTTACAATTTGGTTAAAATCTCTCAAATACTTTAAATTTACCTTATAAATGTAATCTCTTCATTTTCTTTTTAAGTACTTACGGGTTTTTGTTTGTTTTGTTTGTTTGAGACAGAGTCTCGCTCTGTTGCCCAAGAGTGCGGTGGCACGATCTCGCTGGTTGCAACCTCAACTCCCGAGTTCAAGGGATTCTCCCACCTCAGCCTCCGGAGTATCTGGGATTACAGGCGCCCGCCACCACGCCCAGCTGATTTTGTATTTTTAGTAGAGATGGAGTTCCACCATGTTGGCCAGGCTGGTCTCGAACTCCTGACCTCCAGTGATCTACCTGCCTGGGTCTCCCAAAATGCTCAGATTACAGGCACAAGCCACCTCGCGCAGCCTCAAGTACTTCAGGGTTTAATATAAAAAATAAACCATTTC
Organism: Piliocolobus tephrosceles; assembly: GCF_002776525.5. Taxonomy (NCBI): domain Eukaryota; kingdom Metazoa; phylum Chordata; class Mammalia; order Primates; family Cercopithecidae; genus Piliocolobus; species Piliocolobus tephrosceles. The sequence goes on from NC_045442.1 coordinate 556,691, forward strand.
CAAATACTGACTGCAGTTCTGTTAAATTAAACCAATTAATACAACGAGGCTGAAATATTCTCCACTGTCCAAGACTAGACATAAATGTAGTCGGATTTCAACTCTAAATCAGCAGTCAGCAACTGCTCAACTGCACATTGCATTACAAGAGTATTCCTCTACTGGAATTTTTATTTTTGAGACGGAGTCTCGCTCTGTCACCAGGCTGGAGTGCAGTGGCGCGATCTTGGCTCACTGCAACCTCCGCCTCCTGGGCTCAAGCAATTCTCCTGCCTTAGTCTCCCGAGTAGCTGGGACTACAGGTGCACACCACCACGCCCGGCTAATTTTTTTATATTTTTAGTAGAGATGGGGTTTCGCCATGTTGGCCAGGCTGGTCTCAAACTCCTAACCTCAGATGATCTGCCCACCTCAGCCTCCCATAGTGCTGGAACTATAGGCATGAGCCATGGCACCCAGCCTCTACTGGAATTTTTTTAAACAAGCTACTGAAAATACCAAACATGCTCAAATTCTAAGTACAAAAATATTGCCATGGTTCTGATATTCTTAGACCACCTAATACCCTAACGCCTACCTGTAAACATTTTTGGGCGTGAGAGACATGGCCCTTCCACGGAAGACAGAAGCCTTCCAGGTGGTTTCTGGGCTGAGTGGGGCAGTCAGGGCCTCCTGCTAGGTCAATGTCCCCAACCCCCCTCCTCACCAAGCTGGTCCCTCACACCCAGAGGGGGCAGCCTGGGTCTTGCTGCCTTTGTCCCTGGGATACAGAATTGATGAAACCTTAAATATCAACAGTAAAGATTTCTGTACTCAGGAGCACAAAACCACAATAAAACCCTCTGGAATTTGAATTTTTCTCACAGGCGTCTGATGGGCAGGTGTCCCTGGAGAGACCAGTCTGGTGACACAGCAAATGCAGGTGGCAGGTGGGGCTGCTGGCTACAGAGAGAGGCTGGGGCTCAGGAGGCTTGGGGTCAGGGAACACCCTAGGAGGGGCGATTTGAACAGAGACCAGAGGGTGAGAAGAGAGGAGCCCTGCAGATCCAGGCTGGGGTGGAGGGGCCTCAGAGGGGCCTGGCTTCCCGGCACACTCACCCCAACACTGCCCAGCACCCCAGCACACTCACTCCATCACCACCCAGCACCCTAGCACTGCCCACACCCCAACACCACCTGGTACCCCAGCACTGCCCACACCCCAACACCCCCAGCACCCCAGCACACTCACCCCAACACTGCCCAGCACCCTCACCCCAGCACTGCCCACACCCCACACACTCCCCGGCATCCCAGCACTCACCCCAACACTGCCCAGCACCCCAGCACCCTCACCCCAGCACTGCCCACACCCCACACACTCCCCAGCTCCCATGGGCCGGGCACCCTGTTTCTCATTTCAGGCCTTATTAGGTATTCACTTCCTCCAGAAAACCCCCAGCCTCAGGGCAGGGCAGGGCACCCCTCATCTCCCCAGTGCCTGCGAACCTGCGAAGTGGGCGACTGATTGCAGCAGCAGTTGATGAGCAAGAGGAGGGTTGTCAGCTACGCCGTCATCCCAGGCAGCAGCCATGAGAATGCAGGGGGACGAGAAGCAACTACAGGACCCAGAGTTCAGGGAACCCAGAGTGCGGGGCCACATGTGGTTGTGGGGATTGGAAACAAAAGGCCCTGTGTAACCTGGGCCTGGAGCAAGACAAAGACAACAGCAGCAGATGCTAGAGCCCCAAGGCAGGAAGGACAGCTCTGGACGCTGTGGCTGTAATGTGCTTTATGTGCCCGGCATCTCCGTGAGCATCCGGTGTCTCAGCTCAAGTCAACCCTGGCCAGACTCCAATAACAGACACAAGAACTGAGAAGGTGGCCCCAGTTACCAAAAACCAGAGGACTCTCATTAACATCCCCAAGTATCAAGCCAGATTGCAATCTGTCAGAGGAAACGAGGGTCCCAGCCTCCCCCGGCACAGGAAAAACAGAGTAGGCTGGGCCCAGCTAGAGCCTCGGCCTGGGCTGCTGCACCTGTGGGGCCCACAGACTGAGCAGGCGGTCAGCCTCCCTCCATCCCGACAGCAGAGCACCGTGCGTCGTGGAGTAAAACGTGCGATGTGTGGCTTCCCCTGCAAACAGGATCTGGAGCTGCAAAGAAGAGCCAGGGTTAGAATGGGGATGCAATTCAGATAGCAGGGTCTGGGCAGATAAACACACAGAAAATGGCTCACGAGCATCCACCAAGAGGTGGGAAAACACAGCTCACACACCTCCACCAACGGGCGAGAAAAGGGCTCGCACGCGTACCCACCAACAGCCAGGAAAACGGCTCACACACATTCTCCAGTGGGCAGGAAAACAGCTCACACGTATCCATCAACAGCCAGGAAAACGGCTCACACGTATCC
>NC_045442.1:559096-569991 GCF_002776525.5 Piliocolobus tephrosceles
ACGTATCCATCAACGGCCAGGAAAACGGCTCACACGTATCCATCAACAGCCAGGAAAACGGCTCACACACATTCACTAATGGGCGGGAAAGGAAGCGACTGCACCCCGCAGCTCAGGTGTGAACAGCATTTAGAGAAACCAAGGTTGTGTAAACACTGAATAGTGATGTGGCCACAACTACTGGATCATATATGGGGAGGGTGGGGGAGGGATCTGGGAGTCGGGTGGGCAGAGGGGTGGAAGAAAGCTACAACCTTATCTGATGTAATGAGAAGTCAATTAATAACACCTGAAACTGAAAATGCAAGCAGCAAGATTTCCAAGCAGGCTCACTGAAGAGAGATCATGAGCTGATTGGAAAACTGAACACTGACTAAATATTGGATAATACTGAGGAATGATTATTAATTTTTAAGTGGATAAATAGTATCATAGTTATATGGTTTTATTTGTATGTTTTCTGAGACAGAGTCTTGCTCTGACACCCAGGCTGGAGTCCAGTGGCACAGTCATAGCTTATCCAGCCTCAACTGGACCCAAGCCTGAGCAGCTGGGACTACAGTGCATGCTACCATGCCTGGCTACTTTTTTGTGTGTATGTGGAGACCGACTCTCACTATGTTGCCCAGGCTGGTCTCGAACTCTTGGCCTCAGCAAACCTCCTGCCTCGGCCTCCCAAAGCACTAGGATACAGGTGTGAGCCACTGCCCTCGGCATCATAGTTTTTTACAAGCATGTCTTTATCTTTTAGAGACAGGCACCAAAATATCTCCAGGTGAATGTCCTGTGTGCAACGTGCTTAATAAGTAAGGGCAGCGGGCAGGTGGGGAGCAGGCTTGACTCAGGGGAAGCCTGGTGGGCACTCAAAGGCTCTACCTACCTTTGTGTGTTTGACATTTCGCACAGGAAATATTTCTCAAAAAGTGGTAGCAGAAACATGTTTTTAGAGATGCAGTAAACTTAGCAGTCAGAATCAGCTGGGAGCACAGTCTGGGAAGGGCAAAAGGGGCTCCACCTGCTGTTTTGGTTTTACTTTATTTTGTTAGCACTGCAGAATTCTCTGACTTTTTAAGCTATATGTGTGTATAATTCTCACAAAAACAATACATTTAAAAATCATTCTTAGTTTCAACAAGAAAATGGTTTCTGGCCAGGCACGGTGGCTCAAGCCTGTAATCCCAGCACTTTGGGAGGCCAAGACGGGTGGATCACGAGGTCAGGAGATCGAGACCATCCTGGCTAACACAGCGAAACCCCGTCTCTACTAAAAAATACAAAAAACTAGCCGGGCGAGGTGGTGGGCGCCTGTAGTCCCAGCTACTCGGGAGGCTGAGGGAGGAGAATGGCGTAAACCCAGGAGGCAGAGCTTGTAGTGAGCTGAGATCCGGCCATTGCACTCCAGCCTGGGCGACAGAGCAAGACTCCGTCTCAAAAAAAAAAAAAAAAGAAAGAAAGAAAATGGCTTCTGAGTCTGGGGTCCCAGCCCACCCGTCACTGGTGGGTGCTCCTGCAGCACTGAGACTCAGCAGGGGCCTCTGCAGCCTGACCCACACCCCCCGACTGGGGCACACCACATACCTGGGCACCGGCGCCGTCTGCAGGGAGGGGCTGAGCCAGCAGGTCCAGGTCACCCCCAGTGCTGCCCACGGCCACGTAGCTGTAGGAGCCCCGAGTGTACGGGGCACTGTGCCAGCGAGACCGCAGGACGCTCTTAGGCGCGGGGAGCCGTGGGTTTCCTGAGCCACAGAGACATTGCATGTTAACCAAGAACTCTCACCCACAGGTCTGCAACTGTTTGTGTCATTTTTAAAGATTGAGCAATTTAACGTGAAAGATGCTACACGGGAAAAAAACGAGCAGCGGAGTGCATCAGGAGAGGCCCTTCCTGCCGACCCTGACCCAAGAACAGCAGGCCGGGACCCAGGTGCCTGTGACAGCAGCGTGCTACTGTTTCCGAGCCTTGGGTTCCTCCTCTGTAAAAATCTGATCAAGGACAACGGCATTTATTTCGGTGGCAGAAGTAGGAAGTGTTTGCGAAGTCATTTCAGTTCCTCAGAGGTAAGAACTGTTACTGACCCCACTAACATGAGGAAGGATGGTCCCTGGAGATGTACAGTCAGCCAAATTTAGTTCTTCTCTGTTCTGAAAAGCCTAGTTTCTGTTTAGAGATCAACCAGTAACAAGCAGAGGCAGGAACTGGCGTGTGTGGTGAGTACCTGTCACTCTCCGGAGCACTTGGGTGAGACACAGAAGTACTTCTTCATCCGACAGAGTCTCCATGAACTCGGACTCAAGCCCAGCAATGAACCCACAGAGAACGTGGACAGACCTGCATGGAGAAAGAGACCCGTGGATGGCGGCGTCCAGCCCAGCTCTCTGCCCACATCTCTCAGCAAGGAGCCCCTGACGGAGCAGCGGCCCCCAAGTCACGAAGAGCCATCCCCACGGAGTGTCCCTCAGGCAGCAGTTCTCAGAGTGTGGGCTGCAAAGTCCTGCGGTCCGAAGACCCTGCCAGGGACCCTCAAGGTCACAGCCATCTTCAGACGCTAAGACAGCATTTGCTGTTTCCACCATGCCAACATTTGCACCTGTGCAAGAACTGTCCCTTAGCAGAATCGAGGCAGCAACGGGACCCACACTCGCCTGCAGGTGTTCCCACCACCACACAAGCGGGTTACAAAATGCTGCTTTTTGCAGCCGTAAAAGAACGAGATCATGTCCTTTGTAGGGACATGGATGGAGCTGGAGGCCATTATCCTCAGCAAACTAACACAGGAACAGAAAAGCAGACAGCACATATTTCCCTTTCAAGTGGGAGCTAAAGATGAGGACACACACTGGGGCCTGCGGGAGGCTGGAGGATGGGAGGAGGGAGAGGAGCAGGAGAAATAACTAATGGGTACTAGGTTTAATTCCTGGATGATGAACTAATCTGTACAACAAACCCCCATGACACACGGTTAGCTATATAACAAACCTGCACGGGTACCCCTGCCTCTGAATATAAAAGTTAAAATATATATATTAAAAAATAAATAAAAATGCTGCTTTCACTTGAGAATGTCCTTGAAAGGCAGTAAAAGTTACCAATTTTATTAAATCTTGACCCTCGAGTTCTTGTCTTTTTAACTATCTGCGTGGAGGGTCAGGCACGGTGGCTCATGCCTGTAATCCCAGCATTTTGGGAGGCCGAGGCAGGCGGATCACAAGGTCAGGAGCTCAAGACCAGCCTGGCCAATATGGTGAAACCCAGTCTCTAATAAAAATAAAAAAATGGCTGGGCGCAGTGGCTCAAGCCTGTAATCCCAGCACTTTGGGAGGCCGAGACGGGCGGATCACGAGGTCAGGAGATCGAGACCATCCTGGCTAACACGGTGAAACCCCGCCTCTACTATAAAATACAAAAATCTAGCCAGGCGAGGTGGCAGGCGCCTGTAGTCCCAGCTACTCGGGAGGCTGAGGCAGGAGAATGGCATAAACCCAGGAGGCGGAGCTTGCAGTGAGCTGAGATCCGGCCACTGCACTCCAGCCTGGATGACAGAGCGAGACTCCATCTCAAAAAAAATATATAAATAAATAAATAAATAAATAAATAAATAAATAAATAAATAAAATAATTAGCCTGGCATGGTTGTGGGCGCCTGTAGTCCCAGCTACTCGGGAGGCTAAGGCAGGAGAATGGCATGAACCCAGGAAGTGGAGCTTGCAGTGAGCCAAGACCGCGCCACTGCACTCCAGCCTGGGCAACAAGAGCGAGACTCCATCTCAAAAAATAATAATAATCTGTGTGGAGAAGCGGGATCCACGTAGAACACTCCTGCTGCGTGTGGTGCACGATGGCCGTGGAGGACTCGCCCTGCACAAGCTCATTCCTGGCGGGGCTGGCTCAGAACTCGGCAGAGCACTGGACAGACAAACCACAGTCTGGTATTTGGCAACATTTTCTTGAAAATGAGCAAAGTGCCTCTGTCACAGGAAAACAACTAACAAATAGTATTTATAGACAATGACAAAGTTTAAGCTCTCAAGCAAAAACTGCAATTTTAGAAAAGCTTGTTTCTGCCACCAACAGCGTAACAGCTTCCCAATACCGAAAGACTTTTCTGAGATCAGCGGTATGTTAATAAATTTGGGTTTTTTATATCATATGATGAAATGTATCAACATTTGGAAGACTACACGAACCAGTATATATATATTTTTTTCTTTTATTAACACAGGGCCTCGCTCTGTTGCCCAGGCTGGCGTTCAGTGGCTTGATCACAAGTCACTGCAACCTCCCCCTCCTGGGCTCAAGCAATCCTCCCACCTCAGCCTCCCAGTAGCTGGGACCACAGGCACGTACCATCACGTCTGGCTATTTTTTTGTATTTTTGATAGAGACGGGGTCTCGCTATGTTGCCCAGGCTGGTCTTGAGCTCCTGAGTTCAAGCTATCTGCACACCTTGGCCTTCCAAAGTGCTGGAATTACCGGCATGAGCCACCACACCCAGCCTAGTATTTTCCAAATGACTAAAGTCATGGATAGGTAAAAGAGCCATTTGAAGTGCAAGACAGACAAATAGATTTCAGTGTCACAGAAAACAAAAAATTCACTGATGTGCTCTCCGATTTCATATGTGGCCAACCTTTAAGGAACTACTAATACTTCTTGACTTTTGGTGTAGTATCAAAGAATACCCACAATCATTTGAAAAGCTATTTAAATATCACTCCTTTGGCTGGGCACAGTGGTTCATGCCTGTAATTCCAGTACTTTGGGAGGCCAAGGTGGGCAGATCACTTGAGGTCAGGAGTTCGAGACCAGCCTGACCAACATGGAGAAACCCTGTCTCTGCTAAAAATACTAAATTAGCCGGGCGTGGTGGCGTATGCCTGTAATCCCAGCTACTCGGGAGGCTGAGGTAGGAGAAATGCCTGAACCCAGGAGGCAGAGGTTGCAATGAGCCAAGATCGAGCTATTGCACTCCAGCCTGGGTGACAAGAGCAAAACTCCATCTCATAAAATAAATAAATAAATACATAAATACATAAATAAATAAGTTTCACTCCTTCTTCCAACCACATATCCATGTAGATTCAGATTTTCTTCCTATGTTTCAACCAAAATAAAACATCACCACAGAATGAATGCAGAGGAGGCCTAAGAACCCAGATGTCTTCTATTAAGTGTAACACTAAAGAGTTTTGCAGAAAAGGCCGGGCGTGGTGGTTCACACCTGTAATCCCAGCACTTTGGGAGGCCGAGGTGGGCGGACCACTTGAGGCCAGGAGTTCGAGACCAGCCTGGCCAACGTGTCAAAACCCTATCTCTACTAAAATTACAAAAATTAGCTGGGCATGGTGGCGCATACCTGTAATTCCAGCTACTCAGGAGGCTGAGGCAGGAGAATCGCTTGAACCCAGGAGGCAGAGGTTGCAGTGAGCCAAGATCACACCACTGCATTCCATGCATTCCAGCCTGGGTGACAGGGAGACCTTGTCTCAAAAAAAAAAAAAAGTTTTGCAGAAAAGACAAAACTGCTGCCACCCTTCATTAAATTTTAAGAAAATGTTCATTAAAAAATGTTATTTATGCTAACATGGAATAGGTTTGTTACTATCATCTCAAATAGTAATTTAATTTATCATGTGGTGGCCGGGTGGTGGCTCACGCCTGTAACCCCAGCACTTTAGGAGGCCAAGGCGGGCGGTTCACAAGGTCGGGAGATTGAGACCATCCTGGCTAACATGGTGAAACACCGTCTCTACTAAAATACAAAAAATTGGCCGGGCGCGGTGGCTCAAGCCTGTAATCCCAGCACTTTGGGAGGCCGAGACGGGCGGATCACGAGGTCAGGAGATCGAGACCACCCTGGCTAACACGGTGAAACCCCGTCTCTACTAAAAATACCCAAAAAAATTAGCCGGGTGAGGTGGCGGGCGCCTGTGGTCCCAGCTACTTGGGAGGCTGAGGCAGGAGAATGGCGTGAACCCGGGAGGCAGAGGTTGCAGTGAGCTGAGATCCGGCCACTGCACTCCAGCCCAGGCGACAGAGCGAGACTCCGTCTCAAAAAAAAAAAAAAATAAAACAAAATAAAATACAAAAAATTAGCCGGGCGTGGTGGCAGGCGCCTGTAGTCCCAGCTACTTGGGAGGCTGAGGCAGGAGAATGGCGTGAACCCAGGAGGTGGAGCTTGCAGTAGCCAAGATCGCACCACTGCACTCCAGCCTGGGCAACAGAGTGAAACTCCGTCTCAAAAAAAAAAAAAAAAATTAATTTATCATGGGGTACATTTACAGATATGACTCACATAAACAAAAGCTCTTTGAGATCCCCAACCCTTTGCAGGTATATAAAAGGATGGGATAGCTGCCACCCCATGCCACAGACAGGGTCCCACCAAAGCACTCAGGATCCCACTGATGTCCTAAGCAAGAGAGCACAGGAGGTGGGGCTGGGGCTGGGGCAGGTGTCTACACAGTCACCCACCCGGCTGCCCACCAGCAAACCAGGCCTATCTCAACACCTGGAATGCCAGTTTTCTTTCTTTTTCTTTTTTTTTTTTAAGACAGAGTTTTGCTCTTGTTGCCCAGGCTGGAGTGCTATGGCACAATCTCAGCTCACTACAACCTCCGCCTCCCAGGTTCAAGCGATTGTCCTGCCTCAGCCTCCTGAGTAGCTGTGATTACAGGTGCCCGCCACCACACCCAGCTAATTTTGTGTATTTTTAGTGGAGACGGGGTTTCATCATGTTGGCCAGGCTGGTCTCAAACTCCTGACCTCAGGTGATCCACCCCCTCAGCCTCCCAAAGTGCAGGGATTACAGGTGTGAGCCACTGCGTCTGGCCGGAATGCCAGTTTTCTCTTCAGCGTGAAGGAGACACACAGGCTTCCCCCATCCTGTGCAGGGCTGGTCTGCAGCCTGCAGCCTCCTGCTCCCAGTGGACGGCGGCTATGAACCGTCTGGCAGGCATGCCCTACACTCCCACCCCATCCCAGGCCTTTCAGAACAAGAACTCAGTGCCCCCTGCTGCGGCATCTCTCAATGGAAACGTGGAATTATATCTGCCATCTGACTACAACAGGCTGTCTTTGTGTTTTAATCTTGCTGGAAAAGTCAGTCCCTCCATCCCCACATCACTCATGGGATTATCTCCTGAATCACTACGTGGTCTGTGTATGCTGTTTCTAAGAGGGCCAGCCCATACAAGTGAGCCCTTCCTCTATGGGTCTACGATTCCATTACTTCTAGGAATGTTTCCTTCAATTATTTCATCCTGGTTAAGTATTGTCTCCCCAGGTATGGGCAGATGGTGTTTCAAAGATCTTCTGTATCTACAAGCCCCAGCTCCCTGCAACATTCCAATAAACGCGTTCCCACTGACCAAAGACTGAGCCTGCCTGCAAGTCCACAGACACATTCTGGGCCCTGAGGGATGCTGACAACCTGCATACAGCAGGGCGCCATCTGTCCCCGCAGGGGTCAGGCCCAGGTGCAGCCAGCACCTGGGGGGGCTCATGGGATCCCTACCCATTAAACCCCAGAAATGCCCTGCAGTGAATGGACACGCTGCTGCGTCCTCCATCAGATGAAGGCCTATGAGCCAGCTACTCACAGAGCCTCTCAGGGAGCAAACGTACGCAAAGGCGGGCAGGACCACAAAGCCAATGAGCTTCCGGAACCAGGCGTCCTGCAGCGCAGGGGCAGCGTCCTCCAGGGGCGACGTGTCGTCCCACACCAGCTGGATCAGCTGGCAGTCGGGCTCCCAGAAGGGCTCCTCAAACTCCAAGAAGATTTTATTATTGGTCCCGAAGCCTATCTTCCTGATGGCTTCTGCCTTCTCAGCCGGCAGTGGAGGGTCAAAGAAGGTGTCCAGACGTTCCTTAAGAAAACCTGGAATTCAGAATTGGACTCTACTTACATCCTTGGAAGTCCTGTTTGTCCAGACCTTGGACCCAGCAATTTCCCCTGCTGGGATTTATCCTACAGACACATTCACACAAGCAGTTTTACTTTTTTTTCCTTGTTTCTGAGATAGAGTCTTGCTCTGCTGCCCAGGCTAGAGTGCATGCAGCATCATGATCAGGGCTCGCTGCAGCCTTGACCTCCCTGGCTCAAGCAATCCTTCCACCGTGGCCTCCCAAACTGCTGGGATTACAGGCGTGAGCCACCGTTCCCTACCTTTCACACAAGTGTTTTTTGTTTTTTGGGTTTTCCTTTTTTTTTTTTTTTTTTTGAGATGGATTCTTGCTCTGTCGCCCACACTGGAATACAATGATGTGATCTCGGCTCACTGCAACCTCTGCCTCCCAGTTCTAGCAATTCTCCTGCCTCAGCTTCCCAAGTAGCTGGGATTTCAGACACCCACCACCATGCCCAGCTAATTTTTCTATTTTTAGTAGAGATGGGGTCTCGCCATGTTGGTTAGGCTGGTCTTGAACTCCTGACCTCAGGTGATCCACCCGCCTCAGCCTCCCAAAGTGCTGGGATTACAGGCATGAGCCACCCTGCCTGGCCATCACAAGTGTTTTTAAGTACACATGTAAAACTGCATGAAATAGAAACGTGAAGACCACCTAACTTTCCATCTGTACTTATGAAATAATGACAAGAAAACACTGCATGGCAAATTAAGTGGCTCCTTTTTTTTTTTTTTTTTGAGACGGAGTTTCGCGCTGGTCGCCCAGGCTGGAGTGCAATGGCAGATCTGCATTGCACTGCAATGGCTCACTGCAACCTCTGCCTCCTGGGTTCAAGCAATTTTCCTGTCTCAGCCTCCTGAGTAGCTGGGATTACAAGCACCCAACGGCTAATTTTTGTGAATTGGCTCCTTATAAACAAAATGCTCACAGTTGTAACAATGTATCTACTGAAAATGTCCCCAGTGATCAGCACTCAGCAGGCCCTGCAACTACATACTCCAAACAAGTATGAACAAAGTCACTGGAGGGAAACAAAAAGGAGCGCTGGAGATCTCTGTGTGCTGATTTGTAAACACTGACAAGTTCTATTACAGAAAAAAAAAAAAAAAAAGAGGCAAACTGAGCAGCAGATTTTTGGTTTTTTGTTTGTTTGTTTGTTTTTGAGACAGAGTCTCACTCTGTCACCCAGGCTGGAGTGCAATGGCACCATCTCAGCTCACTACAACCTCCGCCTCCCGGGTTCAAGCAATTCTCCTGCCTCAGCCTCTCAAGTAGCTGGGATTACAGGTGCCTACCACCATGACCAGCTAATTTTTGGATTTTTAGTAAAGACAAGGTTTCACCATGTTGACCAGGCTGGTCTCGAACTCCTGACCTCAGGTGATCCGCCTGCCTCGGCTTCCCAAAGTGCTGAGATTACAGGCATGAGCCACCACGCCCAGCCAGCAGCAGATGTTCATGTGTGGACGATGACTGCATCTCTGGGAAACAGCAGTGAGGTCTGAGTGCTCATCCCTGCCCCGGAGAGGGTACAGCCACCCCTTGGAGACAGGAGTTAGGGCTACAGAGGCTCTTGCTTTTCATCACAACCTTCAGTCACACCTAGATTTCCAAGTGAGTGCCGGCACTTGCTAGCTTTGTGAAGTTGGGCAATTAAATAACTTCTACTTGCCTGGATGTTCAAATCTGTCAAATGGGGGATGGTGACAGACACCTCCCAAGGCTGCCTGAGGAGTCAATGAGATAACTCAGGCAGAGACCCATGGCAGCGTGAAACCGTGTGGAGCAAATGTCCAGTTGACAGCAATTATCCTAGTAACTCTGTTTTCAACCATCTCCACCTTTCACAAAACAGCTTCAAACCACCTCTACTCGAGGACAGATCTAAATCACCAGATCTAGAATTAAACAGAATTATACACATGGCTCCTTCAACAGGTCACCCCAGGCCTGACCTTGAGACCAGGCTTTTCATGCCTTTTCCTGTCTCCAGCAAAGTACAGTGTGGTTAATCTCCAAGGTCGTCCCAATCCTAACGGTCACCTCCAAGCAAGCAGGACACATACGTACTCACGTTTTTTCTTACAGTGAAACCCTTAATTCCAAAGCGTGCAATTGCTGCAAAACATAACAGAATCATTCCTTCCATCTATCTGGAAATTATTAGAATGAAAATGTGAGCTTCGTACACGAGCAAACGCCCCAGAGCCGACTGAGGCGGGGCACTTGGGATGGGGATCTGGGCTGAAAACCGGACCTACCTAAGGGCACGGTGACGATGACATGGTGCACTGGGAATCGGTCTCCATCCTCACACTCTACCGACACCGGGAAGGTCTCCCCGGGAAAGGCTGCCTCCTGGAAGGACCCGTTCCAGTGGATCGTCTTCACAGGCTTCTCAAAAACGACCGTATCCTCCGGCAGGGAGGCCACCATGCAGTTTGTGAGCCCTTGGTAGCCCCTAGGAAGACAGAAGTGCTGGTTTCGTAGAGGCCCAGTCCCTGGAAGGGCAGGACTGGTGGAAATACCTGCTCCGAGTTCCCACCCGCATCCAAGGTAGCTGCAGGGAGCTCTCCATCGCTTGGGGCCAGCATGGAGGGCAGCTCCACTCTGTGGTTGTCCACCGCAAGGACGCTCATACCTGCCCTCCAGGCCGTCAGGGAGGGTTCAGTGGGCACAGAGCTCCCAAAGCAATTTACCAGAACTAGGGCTTCCTCCTTACCACCCCAGAGCTCCTGACTCACAAATGCCCATCGCCTGGCCAGGAGCCTTGGGGACAACACCAGGGGTGACGTCTAGGAGAGTGAGGGGACAGCCCGAGGAGGGTCTCACCTGTACCTGGTACCCAGCAGCCACCCTGCCACAGGGATGTCTGGCCCCCTCTGCAGTCGAAGCCCCTCATAAATACAGGAGCAAGAGAAGTCTTTCCTTCCGTGTTTTTTTTTTTTTTTTTTCTTTTGAGACAGAGTCTCACTCTGTTGCCCAGGCT
>NC_045442.1:570391-577999 GCF_002776525.5 Piliocolobus tephrosceles
TCTCCTGCCTCAGCCTCCCGAGTAGCTGGGACTACAGGCACGTGCCCACACACCTGGCTAATTTTTGTATTTTTAGTAGAGATGAGGGTTCACCATGTTGGCCAGGCTGTTCTTGAACTCCTGACCTTGTGATCTGCCCACCTTGGCCTCCCAAAGTGCTGGGATTACAGGAGTGAGCCACCACGCCTGGTCTTAACCTTTTGTATTTTAACCACCTTCTCTCAGAAATAACTTTTTTGGCTTAAATGAGCAAAACTAGAGAAACGAGCAACCAGTCCATCTGAATGGGGAGGACAAATGGTCTCCTGTCCCTCCCATACCCAAGCAAGAGCAGAGAATGGCCAACCCCGGGGCCCCGGGGAGCCTGGTGGGAGGAGCCTGGTGGGAGGACTGGCGCGGCTGGGGCTCAGGCACGCACTTAGAAAAGGTGCAGTCCAGACCCGGCAGCACGGTGTACTCCCCAAAGGGTGCAAGGGCCACCAGGTCCATGCTGTGGGTGCCGCTCACACAGCATTCCAGGTTGAAGAAGGAGTTCAGGACGGCCAGCTTCAGCTTCCTGGTCTCCTCATCCTCTGTCCAGCCGGTCACGTGCTGGCCAATCTCCTTCTTGAGGTACTCCCCGACGCTGGGCACCGGGGTCTCCGCAGCATGCAGGAACTCCCGGGTCTGGTCTATCAGGCCGTAGAAGAGAGTCGCCATCTCCGCCACCAGTTGGAGGCTCACGCGGGCCCCGGAGCTGGCGTAGCTCACGGAGGGCAGGCCCACGTGACCCCCGGTGTCCACCAGCTGGTTCTCCTCGGACAGCTCCTTCTCCCCCAGCAGCCCGTACTCAGCAGCCAGCTGGAAGACTGGGTTGCCCCGGGAGGGCCCATGGATCCAGTGCGCGCCCACCTCCACCACGCCACCTGCGAGGGGACAGCAGATGCCACCTGGGGGTTGCTTTCTCAGAACGGTCACTCCGAGCCCTTCTCCTGGGCCACGCCCACGCTGGCCTTCCCAAGTAGGATGTGACCACACTGTCCCCAAGGGCACTGTGGTCCCCAAGGGCAGGGCCCTGTCAGACCTAGTTTAAGGGGAGCACCTGGGCAGGAGAGCACTTGTCGGGCGGTCTGGACCACAGAGAGGGGTGCAGGGTGGGCGTACTCCGGGGCTGGGTGGGGGGGTCTGTGGGGCACAACCAGGTAGGCCTTGTGGAGCCGTAGGTCGCCTTCCCTGGCCGGCGCCCTCCTGACTAACTCTGAGCCCTGAGTTTCCGGGCAGTGAACTCTGGCCGATTAAGCGAGCGGGGATTTCCTCGGGGAGCCCGGTAAGGCGGCCGGGCCGGTCAGCTGCGCTCAGGGCTGGTGGGGGCCGGCGAGCTCGCGCGCAACCGGTTGGGTTCCGGGAGCGGCTCCGGGAGGGGCGGTTACCGAAGCTGCGCTCCGAGCGGATGCGGCCCCCGGCGCGGGCCGTGGCCTCCAGGACCCGCAGGTGCGGGAAAGCAGAGTGGCCGCAGAGTCTCTGCGCCGCGCCCAACCCCGCGATGCCGCCGCCCACCACCAGCACCCGGCGGCCGCCCGGAGCCTCCCCGACGCTGCCAGTCGCCTCCATCGTCCCGTCCCGGGAGTCCGAGGGCTTCCGAGTAGCCGGAAGGTCTGGAGCTCTCGGAGGAGGCCGGAGGCGGGGCGAGAGGGCGGGGACGGGGCGGGAAAGGGCGGGAAGGGGCGGGGACAGGCGGGACCCACAGTGCGCCTCGGCCTGCGCGAGCCTCTGGACTGGGCTCGGGTCTCGGAGGGAAGCTCCCCGCGTGGGAAGGCCCGCGAGCCCGCGAGGACAGGCATCAGGGAGCGTCCCGCGCTGCCGGCCGGTGCGCGCGAGCGTCCCCACGGAGGGAGAAGCCGGCCAGCCGGGCCAGAGTCTCCTCCAAGGGAGACGAGGGCACAGCGAGCGCTTCCCGCAGGTACCCGCTTCGAGTGCGGGGGCGCAGTGGGCCTGGGGGTGCCACGGTGTCAAGGATGGGACCTGGGAGAGCTTAACGCGTCCGGAGGGGGCTGTGAGAGCCTCCAGCAACGCCAGCGAGCCCTCAGTTCGCGTGTGCGCGCGCCTGCGTGTGCGTTTGTGGTCACAGGTCTGCAGGGACACAGGACCAAAGCACAAAGTTAACACGCAAAGTACAAAGTTCAGAAGCCGAGGGCAAGTGCAGAAACGTTCCTCGCCCCCTCCCAGCTTCCGGAGAAGTAGAGTCTCTCGCCCCTCCCAGCTTCCGGAGAAGTTGAGCGCACACCCAGGCACGCCTGTATTTCTGGAGAATTCCCCCGGTGCAGGCGGCCGCGTTTTCTACTGCATCGCAGTCCGCAGGGGTTGCAAACGCTCCTGCCCTGTTTTCAGGGGCGTCCCCGCCTCCTGAGCCCCCGTCCTCTGCGGAGGGGCCGCGCGCTCAAGTGTGCCAGTGTGAGCTTTACCCTTCGCGCTCGGCGTGGACCCCCTGAGCCGTGTCTTCCTTTCCTTTGATTCCCTCTTGTCCCAGCTGGAAAAAAGGCTCCCGGAAGGGTGACCTGGTGTCGCTGGATTCCACTCCCCATCACTCCCTAGCCAACCCCGCGAGCTGAGCTCCAGGCAGGGAGAGGTGCGGGTGCCTGAGACACGGGCTGACTCCCTGGGTGGTGGCGGTCAGGGGTCGAGGGTCGTCTGTCCCTCAGGGGCCCCCAGCGCCAGGAGGCGACGCTGGCTGCAGTGGCCATCTCCTCCTGTCGCCAGGCCAGGGGGAACCCAGGGCGGCTCCTGGGTCAGCAGGGCCAGCTCTCCACCAGGCTGACCCACCTGACATCCCCAGACTAAGGAAAAAAGGGCTGCCCCACCCCCATAGTCGGATGGCAAGTTAGGGGTGCAGCCCCCGCCACTAGTGTCCCCTGTTCTGCCTGAGCAGGCCTCTCTCTTACTCACTGCTTTTGGGCCTGAAGCAGAGCCAACGGCTCAGTGAGGGCTTCATTCTGAGGTCCCTGGCGTGCACCACGGAAGCACAGCGGGACCACCCACCCACCTGCCCCAGCTCCCCAGTGGAAGTCCTGAGATGGCAGATTAAATACTCTGGGGTCCTGAATTCCACAGATGAACTGGGTCCCCCACGGCTATGGCCAAGGGGACGGCACCCTCTGAAATCAAGCTGCTTCTCTGGCCGCAGGGCCCAGCTCACTGCCCAGACACAGGAGCACATCGCCCTGCACACGACTGGGTGGGCACGGCTGTGAGGGATGCCACCCCGTGCCTCGGGCCTCCTGCACGGGCTTGGGCCTCCCCACTCTGGGTGTACAGGCTACTTTGGCCCCTCAGCCTCTGGGGACTGCTGCTATTTTCAATACCGTGTCAGGACCATCTGGTCAGCCAGCTCCTCCAGCACCAAGACTCCCCTGTGTCCTCATTCTCCTGGGCCATTACAGTCGGCCAGGGCGCAGCCTTTGCTGGAAGGCCGTCCAGTCTGGGCTCTGGTCAGGCTTCGATGTCCCCCAGGCACCTGGCCTCACCTCGCGTTGGGACAGCCTTTGCAAGATGGAACAGGAAGGGTCTGGCTTTGCCTCTGTCACCTCCTCCTGGTCCATCATGTCCTCCTGGCCAGCCAATTCCTGGTTCCTGCAGGGAGCCCAGCCCGAAGGGGACCTGAGAGATTCTAACTTAATTCTAGTTCAGCCTCCCGGATCTTCTTGTGGAGCAGCAGGATCCCATAAAAGCAGGAACTACTTGGCTCAGCAACTTGCTGGCCAAGCCTCCCCACAGTGGCCCACACAGGCCAGAGGTTAACATGCCCATGCCCCACAGTCAGAACGCCTGGTGCAAGGAGGGGTGATTGTGACTGCAATGGGAACTCTGGCTTGATGGCTCGGAGAGAAGACATGCCCCAAGAGCTGCAGTTTGGGGACAACCGATGCACTCTTTGTCCCCTAGACATAGTGCCACAGCCTGAATCAAATAGCACCTGCTGCTGGCACTCTGACCTAGGGCTGGGTCAGTCACCTGTTCCCCTTGCTCTGAAATGGAGAGCGCATGTGACCGCAGCCAGTCCTGGACAATCCTGCCATGCCAGAGCCACCAGCTGGAACATACGGACACAACCTCTTTTCCGTCTGATTGGTACAAGGTATGTGCTGCTTCTAGCTCCAGAGCGCCTTGGGTGATGCCACCTATGGTGATCAAGGTGAACTACCCATGTGGCTTTGACTGAATCAAGCTTGTTGATTTTTTTAAATAGCTTTATTGATACAGACATCATGCTGTAAGACTTCTCCCGTTTAAAAGTGTCCAATTCAATGGTGTTCAGTTTAGTTACAGAGTTGTGCAACTGTCACCATCATCCAGTTTAGAACTTTTTTTTTTTTTTTGAGATGGAGTCTTGTTCTGTTGCCCAGGCTGGAGTGCAGTGACACTACCTTGGCTCACTGCAACCTCTGCCTTCCAGGTTTAAGCAGTTCTCCTGCCTCAGCCTCCCGAGTAGCCGGAATTACAGGTGCGTGCCACTATGCCCAGCTCATTTTTATATTTTTAGGAGAGACAGGGTTTCACCATGTTGGACCAAGCTGGTCTCGAACACCTGACCTCAGGTGATCCACCCGCCTTGGCCTCCCAAAGTGCTGGGATTACAGGCATGAACCACTGCACCCAGCCCCAAGCTTAGAACATTTTCATCACCCTAAAAACCAAATGGGGATACCCCTCAGCAGTCATCCCCACTGCCCCCTCCCTCCAGCCCCTAGTGACCACTCATCTAGTTTCTGTCTCTATGGATTTGCCTGTCCTGTACATTTCATAGAAATGGAATCATTCAATGCATGGCCTTTGTGCCTGGCTTTTTTCACTGAGCATAACATTTTCAAGGCTTGTCCATTTTGTAATGTGTATTAGCGCTTCTTTCTTTTTTACTCCTGAATACGGTCCATTGTATAGTCTCATTCATTCTAATGTATCCGTTGTTTGGATATATGACATTTTGTTTGTCCATTCATGAGTTGATGGACAACTGGTTTTTTCCCACTTTTTGGCTATTGTGAATAATGTTGCTATGAACATTCATGTCTAAGTTTTTGTGGACATTTGTCTTCATTTCTCTGGGGCGTACACCTAAGAGTGGAGTTGCTGTTTGACCTTTTGAGGAAACAACAGACTGTTTTCCAAAGTGACTGCACCATTTTCCCTTCCCGCTGGCAGCGCACCAGTGTTCCGCTGCTCACATCCCCCACAACACTGTGACTGCTGGGCTTTTTATTGCAGCCACCGTAGCAGGCGTGCCGTCCTATCACTGAGGTGTCGGTTTGCATTCCCTAAAGATTCGTGATGCTGAGCTTATCTGACATGGATTATCTTCACTGGAGGAATGTCTGTTCAGTCCTCTCACTATCTTGGTAGTGTCCTTTCAGACATAAAATTTTTAAATTTTGGTGAAATCCAATTTACATATGTTCTCCCTTTGTTGCTTGTGCTTTTGTTGCTAAATTGCTTGATGGAGGATGGAGCTGCCTGGCCTCCTGGGTCGTTAGAAAGGAAACGTCTTGGCGGGCATGGTGGTCCACTCCTGTAATCCCAGCACTTGTGGGAGGCCGAGGCCAGTGGATCACTTGAGGTCAGAAGTTCGAGAATAGCCTGGCCAACATGGCAAAACTCCCGACTCTACTAAAAAACTACAAATATTAGCCGGGCATGGTGGTAAGCACCTGTAGTCCCAACTACTCAGGAGGCTGAGGCAGGAGAATCACTTGAACCCAGGAGGTGCAAGCTACAATGAGCCAAGATCACACCACTGCATTCCAGCCTGGGTGACAGCGAGATAAGAAAGGAAAGAAGAGAAGAAGGAAGGAAGGAAATAAACCTCTTTTCTGTTTGAGCCATTTCATTTTGGGCCTGTCTGTCCCAGAGGTTTAACTACACTAATATAGAGCATCTTTTAATAAAGGTTTGTTGTTGATTTGTTTCTACTTACACAAGATGTCTTCATTTTACCCTCAGTCTTGAAATAAAATTTTGGTGCGTGTTCATTTTTGGTTTGAGTTGAATTATTTTCTTGAACATAGTGAGGCAGGAGAACAGGGTCTGGAGACCAATTCATGCTGACTCCCTAGAACTAAATCGAATGGAAACACTTCCCACTATGACAAGAACTATCCTCTCCATTTACATAGGGCTACACCAAATAACCAATGGAAACCTCTAGAAGGTATTTACACCCCCCAAAAAATCTGTAATGGGGCTCTTGAGCCCCTATGCTCAGCCGCTCCCACACTGTGGAGTTACTTTCCTTTTCTTGTTCCTTTTTTGAGACGAAGTCTCGCTCTATCGCCCGTGCTGGAGTGCAGTGCTGCGATCTTGGCTCATTGCATCCTCCACCTCCTGGATTCAAGCGATTCTCCTGCCTCAGCCTCCCAAGTAGCTGAGACTACAAGTGTACACCACCATGCCCGGCTAATTTTTGCATTTTTAGTAGAGAGGGGGGGGTTTCACCATGTTGGCCAGACTGGTCTTGAACTCCTGACCTCAGGTGATCTGCCTGCCTTGGCCTCCCAAAGTGCTGGGATTGTAAGCGTGAGCCACCGCGCCCGGTCATACATTTGTTTTCCATAAATCTCGCTTTTGTTAATTCCGTCTTTCCTTGCATTTTGTCCACTTCTTTGTTCAAGACGTCAGTAAACTGCACACCCCCACCGGTCACAATAGCAGTTTCGCTTTCCACTCCATTTTATCCAGGGTAGTTTTATCTCCACCCTGGCATTTGCAGAATCCGGGCAAATACACGAATGGATGCTCCACAATACTGGTCTAGATTTTAAAAGTTATAAATAAAATAAATGAATCAAAATTTTATTATTTAAATCTGTTGAAGTCTTGACTGTGTACATGAAAATAAAACTCTTCCTAATGTGGCGTTCAACGCCCACGCCGCTGCCACCGTGCCTGGCCCCGCGCCCGGGCGCGCCGTGTCTGCAGCTGCAGACTTAGATGCGGGCGCGCGGGAGGCGGCTCAGAGCCCGGCAGGCGCCGCCGTTGCCTCCGCATCCGCGCGGTCTCCCCGGAGCCAGCCGGGACCCCGATGGTTGGGGCGCGGGCGACGGCGGTGGGGCCTGGAGGGGGCTGGCCCCAGCCCACTGCGGGGTCCCCTAGAGGCCCCTAGCACTTAGGTCCGCGAGCGGCCGCGCAGGCCTGGGGGCGGGGCCTGGAAGAGGGGCCTGGAGGAGCGCTCCCGGCTGCCTCTGCGCGGGCTGTTCTCGCGAGGGCCGCCCGGTCTCGCGGCATTGGCCTGTGGGCGGGGTGAGCCCTGAAAGGCCAGGCGAGGGGGCGGCTCCGCGGGGTCGGGAGAGCAGTCCAGAGCGCCATGGCCGCCCTTCGTGTCCTGCTGCCCCGGCTCCGCGGCCCGCTGAGGCCCCCGGTTCGCTGTCCCGCGTGGCGTCCCTTCGCCTCGGGTGAGTGCGCGGTGAGAGCGGGCGGCCCGAATCTCCTCCTGACTCCGACCTGCACGCCCCGACCAGATCCCAGACCGCACCCCCTCCCGCCTGACCCCGCATCCCCCACCTGACCCCGACCCGCACCCCCTCCCACGTGACCCTGCACCCCTACCTGGCCCCGCACCCCATCTGACCCCTACCCGCACCC
>NC_045442.1:578009-582632 GCF_002776525.5 Piliocolobus tephrosceles
CAGCCCTCTCCCACGTGACCGTGCACCCCTACCTGGCCCCGCACCCCCTCCCTCCCCCACCCGCACCCCCCCCCCCCCCCCCCCCCCCGCACCAACACCATCCACCTGACCCTGGCCCGCACCCCATCCCCCCGCCTGGCTCTGCAGGAGGCCACTCTCACCAGGCGGTGTCCTGTGGGAGGCCCAGGAGGCCTGGCCGCTGGCTCTTACTGCCCCAATGCCAGGACCTCTGGCCAACTGGGCGCAGGGTAAGGGTTGTGAAAATCCCAGGTGTTCCCTCGGCTCTAAGAGCAGGCATAGGTCCTGTGCAGCAGGCCAGCCCAAGAACAGGAGATGCAGGTACATTTTGTCCTGGGTGCCTCCTGACCAGGGCTGCCCCTCAGATGGTCTTCAGGAAAAAGCTGACACCTCCTCTCCAGCCACGGGGGGCTGCCCTCTTCCTCCCTCGGGGCTCACCCGGGGCCCCACTCATCAGCGGCCATCACCTGCTCTAGTATCTGAGGAATCTTGGGCCATGCCTTGGGCTGGGGAAGAACTCTTGCTTCCTCTTCCTCCTTCATCCTGTGTTTCCAGTGGACCGCTGAGTTGTGTTGTTTTCATCCCCAAGCTCTCCTTGGCCTTCGGCTTCTCCACCCTCACAGCAGCCCTTTCCTGGATCTTGCATAGCTGCCAGACACTTCACCTGTGATCTTCCAGTTACCCCTAGAAACCCACAGGATAAGGTGGGGTACAGTGGCTCATGCCTGTAATCCCAGCACTTTGGGAGGCTGAGGCAGGTGGATCACCTGAGGTCAGGAATTTGAGATCACCTTGGCCAACATAGTGCAACCTTGTATCTACTAAAAATAAAAAATTAGCCGGGTGTGGTGGTGTGTGTAGTCCCAGCTACTGGAGAGGCTGAGGCAGGAGAATCACCTGAACCCTGGAGGCGGAGGTTGCAGTGAGTCGAGATTGCACCACTGCACTCCTGGGCGATAGAGTGAGACTCGGTCTCAAAAAAAAAAAAAAAAACCCACAGGACAGGGACTATGATCCCTGCTTTGCCACTAACAGAGACAAGCACCCAACACGCAAGCTACCTTTGTCTTTTCAGGTTCACTTTCTCACCCTGAATGCCATTGTCCTTTGTCCCCTTCCCACCTTGCTGTCCACCCAGCAGGCACAGGTCCTGTGCAGCAGGCCAACCCAAGATGCACTTGCGTCTCCCGTTTTCCGGCTGGCCTGCTGCACCAGACCTGACCTGTGCCTGATCTTAATGCTGCAGGAACACTCAGGATTTTCACAGCCTCTACCCTGTGTCCATTTGGCCAGAGGTCTTGGCACTGGGGAGGCACCAAGTGCAAGGAGCTGGCACTCCATCCTGTTTGAGGCTTACACCCCCTCACCTGTTGGCATTTGTTGAAAGAAGGCGTTTCCTGGTTCCTTAGCAGAGTCCAGGGCTGTCTCCAGTGCGGTGTCGTGGAAAGAGCTGCCCAAGGCATATTAGGGGAAGGAGAGCGGCTGTGGGCTGTGTTCTGTGCTGGGGATTTTTCTTTTTTTTTCTTTTTTTTTTTGAGACGGAGTCTCACTCTGTCACTCAGGCTAGAGTGCAGTGGCACGATCTCAGCTCACTGCAAGCTCTACCTCCTGGGTTCATGCCATTCTCCTGCCTCAGCCTCCTGAGTAGCTGGGACTACAGGTGCCCACCACAACAACCGACTAATTTTTTGTATTTTTAGTAGAGACAGTGTTTCACCATGTTAAGCAGGATGATCTCTATCTCTTGACCTCGTGATCCACCTGCTTCAGCCTCCCGAAATGCTGGGATTACAGGCGTGAGCCACCGCGCCCGGCCTGGGGATTTTCTTTAGGACATGTTCAAACACATGTGAAAGCAGAGAGAAAGGTACCAAGGCTACCATCTATCTTTGTGGCTGAGAGCTACACCTGGAGCCACTGAGGACTGGGCAGGGAGCCCTCAGAGGGCCTCTTGGGGTCACACTGTATCCCCCGATGGGGCCACATCCCTTCCCCCACTCTCCCCAGTTTGATACCTGTGTGAATAGATACCCCTTTTTGCCTTCTTGCTCTAGGTGCTAACTTTGAGTACATCATCGCAGAAAAAAGAGGGAAGAATAACACCGTGGGGTTGATCCAACTGAACCGCCCCAAGGCCCTCAATGCACTTTGCGATGGCCTGATTGAGGAGCTCAACCAGGCACTGAAGACCTTCGAGGAGGACACAGCCGTGGGGGCCATTGTCCTCACCGGCGGGGATAAGGCCTTTGCAGGTGTGCACAGCAGCGGAGGTCTTTGTGTCTGGGCAGATGTGGGAGGCACGTGTGGCCTTGGGAGAAGCCTCCAGACTGACTTGTACCCCTGTGATGGCAGAGGCACGTGCGTGGGGACTTCCTCACATATCCAGTGAAGACGGGCATGGGAGCAGCTTGCATGAGCAGCTTTGTGTATGCTGGAGAACCGCATGTGCTCCCCCAGCAAAATAGCTTCTTCACAGGGATTCAGGTCCTTGGCAGTCAGGCTTTACACAAAGCCTGTCAAGGGCTTACGCCCTGATGAATATGCCCCGCCTCTGTGGGCGCCCCCCCTTGCACCTGCCACCTGCCCCAGAACCCCTCTGCGTGACCTCTGTTATAGCTGGCATAACAGCGTTCCTACAGCTGTCCGCGTGGCCTGGTGTCAGCCGTGCCCAGCAACCCCAGTGCCCATGTCTGGTGTGCTCCGAAGCTCCCTGTTGGTCTGGGGGATACAGGATGGGCGGGCTCTCTGCTGTCTGGTGACTGGAACCTCCTTTCCACTCCTGCTAGCTGGAGCTGATATCAAGGAAATGCAGAACCTGAGTTTCCAGGACTGTTACTCCAGCAAGTTCTTGAAGCATTGGGACCACCTCATCCAGATGAAGAAGCCAGTCATCGCCGCTGTCAATGGCTATGCCGTGAGTATTGCTGCCAAGGGTCTCCTCTTGTGGCTGAAGGAACTGTGCTGTGCGTACACAGTATTTTGAAGAGACCTTTAGTTCCCAGGCCAGCAGCCTCCTTTCCTGCCTCATGGTGCTAAAGAGCCAGGAACTGTGCAGAGAGGACACCTCCTGGCATCTGTTTTTTCCGTGACTGTTCACCTGACAGCTTCTCCCCAGCAAGCTTCTCTTCCAGGGCGGTGGAAGAGAGGTGTTGGCTTTGGCTACATCTATAAACTGGCTTATTTTGCTGCCCTTAAAAGCTCTGTGTCCTGGGACTGTTTGAAGTGCTGAGGCTGATCTTGACTTATAGGGAAGCAATGTGATCATTTCATAACACTCCGTTCCGTGGAAGCCAGGGGTCTGCGGGTGGAGTTTTCTCGGCACAGCCACACCCCCCAGTCTCTGTGGCTGCATCTCGGCTACAGCAGCAGAGGTTTTTGTTTTTTTTTGAGGCGGAATCTTGCTCTGTTGCCCGTGCTGGAGTGCAGTGGCGCGATCTCGGCTCACTGCAAGCTCCGCCTCCCGGGTTCATGCCATTCTCCTGCCTCAGCCTCCCGAGTAGCTTGGACTACAGGGGCCACCACCTCGCCCGGTTAATTTTTTGTATTTTTAGTGGAGACGGGGTTTCACGGTGTTAGCCAGGATGGTCTCGATCTCCTGACCTCGTGATCCGCCCGCCTCGGCCTCCCACAGTGCTGGGATTACAGGCGTGAGCCCTGCGCCCGGCACCCAACAGCAGAGTTGAGTCGTCACAGCAGAGCCTGTAAGACCTTCATGGCCCTTTACAGAATGTTTGCCGGCCGCTGGTAAACAGCATCAGCCATCTGTAGTTAACTTATCACAACGATTATCTAGTTTGGTGCCACTATGTTAGTCTTTGTCATACCCCTGACACTGTTTCTTTTAAATGGAAAATTTGAATAAGCAAGCAGAGTGATTTCTGACTGGGTTCCCCTCGTAAGACTCTCCTGATGCCGAATGTTTTACAGTTTGGCGGGGGCTGTGAGCTTGCCATGATGTGTGATATCATCTATGCCGGCGAGAAGGCCCAGTTTGCACAGCCGGAGATCTTAATAGGAACCATCCCAGGTAAAGGGTGACACTGTCTCTGGCATAGATGCCTTAGGTAGTTCCTCAAAATCGACCTGTGTCTCAGGGCCCACAGCTCGTATCTGACCAGAGGCCCCGGATGGACAGCCCCGTGGCTGGTCAGTGGTCTGTCTGTGGACAGCCACGGAGGCTGCAGTGGTTGTGACAGAGCTTGGCATGGTCGCAGAGTCCTGGGACTGTGTCTGGCTCCTGTGACTGTGCCCGGGTCGCACATCTGATGGTGTTGGGAGAGGCAGGTCCTGGGTAACACTGGCTTCTAACCGTGGCAGTTCTTGCTTGCGATTCGTGTCCAGAGAGAGAACATGGTGACCCTGGGTGGCACTGGGAGCTCTGCCCACTGCCATCTCACTAGCCATGGAGGTCACGTGGCCTGAGTTCAGAGCGGGGAGTCAGACCCCCCACCATGCCTGTGGGAAGGGCCTGGGCTCTTGGCAAAGAGCAGCACCCTCTACCCCCAGGGTCTTCCTGGTGGGCACAGGCCAGGCAGCCAGGAGGGAGCCGAGACCCTGGGGGTGGGCCTGGTGGAAGGGTGGGCACAGGCCGGGCAGCCAGGAGGG
>NC_045442.1:582642-588873 GCF_002776525.5 Piliocolobus tephrosceles
GGTGGGCCTGGTGGAAGGGTGGGCACAGGCCGGGCAGCCAGGAGGGAACTGAGACCCTGAGGGTGGGCCTGGTGGAAGGGTGGGCACTGAGGGGAGCAGCTACACTCAGGGCACTCTTCGCTGTCCTCTGAGTTTGACCAGGCAGATTCTGAGGCCTTGAGCTGCGAGCTTGGCGCGTTTTTTCAGGTTCTGATCCCTAGAAGAGCTGCTGCTCTAAAGGACCAGTGCCTGGGGTGAGGGAGGCCTATAAACTTCTAAGATGTTGACCACAGAGGCTGGGGAGGGCCCCATGGAGCCACCTTGATCCAATGTCAGGGTGTTGGGGGAGTGTGGGGTCCAGCCCTACGGGGCTTAGCAGGTGTTCTCCCCGTGTGCGGAAACAAGAGATTGTAAGAAATAAAGACACAAGACAAAGAGATAAAGAGAAAACAGTTGGGCCTGGGGGACCACTACCACCAGGACGTGGAGACCGGCAGTGGCCCTGAGCGGCTGGGCGCGCTGATACTTAGTGCATACAAGAACAAGGAGGCAGGGTAAGGAGGGTGGATCTTCTAAGTGATTGACAAGGTGAAACAAGTCATGTGATCACAGGACACGGGGCCCTTCCCTCTTAGGTAGCGGAAGTAGAGAGGCAAGGCAGCATACATCAGTTGTTTTCTTCTCTGCACTTATAAAAAAGATCAAAGACTTTAAGACTTTCACTATGTCTTCTACTGCTATCTTCTACAAACTTCAAAGAGGAACCAGGAGTACGGGAAGAACATGAAAGTGGACAAGGAGCATGACCGTTGAAGCAGAGCACCACAGGGAGGGGTTTAGGACTCTGGATAACTGTGGGCCTGGATCATATCCAGCCTCCCACAAGAAGCTGGTGGGGCAGAGTGTTCCCCGACTCCTCCAAGGAAAGGAGACTCCCTTTTGCAGTCTGCTAAGTAACGGGTGCCTTCCCAGACACTGGCGTTACCGCTTGACCAAGGAGCCCTCAAGCGGCCCTTATGCGGGCGTGACGGAAGGCTCACCTCTTGCCTTCCAGGTCACTTCTCACAATGTCCCTTCAGCACCTGACCCTATGCCCACTGGTTATTCCTAGGTTATATAGTAATGGAACAAAGAGTAACACAAAAGCTAATGATTAATGTTTATAATAATGATTGATAATTGTCCATGATCATCTCTATATCTAATTTGTATTATGATTATTCTTGTTCTAACTATTTTCTTTATTACATGGAAACAGTTTGTGCCTTCAGTCTCTTCCCTCGGCACCTGGGTAATCCTTTGCC
The DNA here is from genome assembly GCF_002776525.5 of Piliocolobus tephrosceles. Taxonomy (NCBI): domain Eukaryota; kingdom Metazoa; phylum Chordata; class Mammalia; order Primates; family Cercopithecidae; genus Piliocolobus; species Piliocolobus tephrosceles. The sequence goes on from NC_045442.1 coordinate 583,926, forward strand.
CACAGGGGAGCACCAGATGTGGGACCTGAGCTTGAAAAGGGGCTGCTGCCCCTAATGTTGCCGGGCTCCTGTGCCGCTCAGCCTCTGACCCCTGGACCTTGTCTCGGGGCCTATCTTAAGCCCCTTGGAACTTGCCGGCTGCGCAGCTGTGATGTCCTCTTGGGTTCACTCACTGCGGTGCCAGCCATGACCAGCCCCTCCCCGCAGGTGCGGGTGGCACCCAGAGACTCACGCGTGCTGTTGGGAAGTCGCTGGCAATGGAGATGGTCCTCACCGGTGACCGGATCTCAGCCCAGGAAGCCAAGCAAGCAGGTATGGGCTGGGGCTGCCCACGGAAGCCACATGGAAACCCGGGGCGGCCTCCAGGTGTCCCCCTCGCAGGAGCCCCACAGAAACCCAGGGCAGCATCCAGGTGCCTCCACGGTGGTTGCATGAGTTTTTGGGTCCTGAGGACCTGGGAGAAGACTGACTGCCTTTTGTTTTTACGGTTTGAAGTACTGTGCGCACAGAAGTGGAGCCACGCGTAAGTACTTGGTGCACAACAGCCCAGCAATTACGTCCCCAAAGTCCGGTGTAAGCAACGGGCGTCTCCGGGCCCTCACCGGCCAGTCCTCCCACTGCCCTGTTGGGGATCATGGTCCCTGGGTCTGGCTGCCTCTGCCGTCGGAGCTATGGACAGCCTGGCCTGCATGTCTGAGAGCACAGTGACTGCGGTGCCAAGAGCACTCAGCACTCAGGAAGGGGCACGTGTGGCACTTACCGTGTGGAGCCACCCTTGCTAATGCTCAGAGGCTGGGATGCTCCAGCACGCTGCTCCCCAGCGGCCACTCCCTCGAAAAGGAACAGACAGGCGCTCTGCACTCACCGACATTCTTGTGTTTCAGGTCTCGTAAGCAAGATTTTTCCTGTTGAGACACTGGTGGAAGAAGCCATCCAGTGTGCAGAAAAAATTGCCAGCAATTCTAAAATTATAGTAGCCATGGCCAAAGAATCAGTGAATGCAGGTAGGGGATTCTGCCAGGAAGACAAAGTAGAGAGGTCTCCGTGGCTGTCAGGAGTATCCCTGAGGCGTCTCTGTGACTGTCAGGAGCCTTCCTGAGCGGCAGGCTTTCTGGCTCCAAATGGATATGCCTTAAGCCCTCCTGGGCAGAAATGGTTCTCAGTGTCTCAGTTCTGCTGTCTGTAGAGTTGTGGTTTCTGGTCACGCCCTCAGGAACTCCACTGAGATGTTCCCAGCTCCCCTTTGTACCAGGGCCCAAGAACTGAGCCAGGCCTGGGAGGTGAGGGCAGTACAGAGCTGACCATGGCAGGGAAAGGCTGAGAAGGGAGCCCTGGTCCCAAAAGTAAAATGGTCTCGCCCATGGAGAGGCTCAGTTCACCTCCCGGGACCTGGGTTGGTGGCTGCATCTGCGCCTGGCAGGTGGCTACACAGGCTTGCAGGCCAACGCCACGCTGTTCATTCTTGGCCTGGATCCCCTTTAGTCTCCCTCTGCCGGGGAAGTGGATCTGATCTTCCCCCTCCTCAGAAATGCTCAAGTTTTATTGTCATAATTTATTCTCAGCATGTGGAATGAGATGGTGGTTAGCTGGCTGAGTCTGGACAGGTGTGGGTGGCCCCAGGCAGGTCCCCTAACCTCTCTGAGTGCGTTTACCTCGAGGGTGTGGCCGTCCGCTGGGCTTGCCATTGGCTTGAGGCAGGATACAGTGAGGAGAGCATTTTGAAAAAAAGGGAGGCTGCGGTAGCCCAAGGTGTTTGGCGAGGTCAGGCTCCTCCCGGAGAGGATGCTGGCTGCAGCCCTGGAACCACCGCGCCTGCCTCCATCTGTGCATCCAGGTCTGCTCTGCTTGGCCTCGTGCAAAGAAGGGCCTGGAATGAGCAGAGCCAAAGGTGTTCTTGGTGCCAGCCACGCCCAGCGCTGGCTCCCGTGCTGTGCTTCCTGGTTTTCATCCTTGTTTACTTTTCTCTGTTTGCAGCCCTGCTGCTGCCTCACAGCCTCTCCTCAAGGGCACAGTTTGCCATCTCACCTTTCATCCAGTTCCTGTCCCTTCCCTGGGGCCCTGGGCCACCCGAGTGTGACGTGTGGGGCCATAGGAGCTGTTGGTTTTGCCAGGTCTCCGCTGGGGCAGTGCCTTTGAGACGGGCAGCACCGTGGAAGCCTGCGCAGGGCCGGGCCACGTCGGAAGCACAGTTGTGCGTGGGTCGGTGAGGAGGGAGGAAAAGTTCTGCAGGGAATATCTCCGTTCGTAACTCGAGGACTTTGTTTTTCAGCTTTTGAAATGACATTAACAGAAGGAAGTAAGTTAGAGAAGAAACTCTTTTACTCAACCTTTGCCACCGTAAGTAAACAGTGCAACTGGAGAATCTAGCAAATTTCAGTCACACAAGTTGCTGGGAATTTCTTTTTACATCTTATTAAGTATCGTTTCTTTCTGGTCAGAACTGCCAGCCTCACCTTTAATGGGATCAGATTTGTTGTATCAGTGGGTCTTGATGTTAGAAAAAAAGTAGAACATGTGGAAGTTCAAAAGTATGAAACCTTACAGGGGCTTTTCTTGTCTTTTCCTTATATGAGGTCTAGGAATTGCACCCTCAAGCAGCAGCTCCTTTTTTATTTTTTTGACACGGAGTCTCACTCTGTCCCCTAGGCTGGAGTGCAGTGGCGTGATCTCGTCTCACTGCAACCTCCGCCTCCCAGGTTCACACCATTCTCCTGCCTCAGCCTCCAGTAGCCGGGACTACAGGCACCCGTCACCACGCCCGGCTAATTTTTTGTATTTTTAGTAGAGACGGGGTTTCACCGTGTTAGTCAGGATGGTCTCGATCTCATGACCTCGTGATCCGCCCGCCTCAGCCTCCCAAAGTGCTGGGATTACAGGTGTGAGCCACCGCGCCCGGCCTGGCTACTTTATTTAAAATGCGGTTTCATGTGGGTGTCATGCATCCATAGTCCCAGCTTCCTGGGAGGCTGAGGCGGGTTGTTCGAGTCCAACTGGTCAAAGCAAGACCCCGTCTCAAAAAAAAGACTTTTTTAAAAAATGAGGCTGGGTGCCTCATTTTAATTGTTCGGTAAAATTAAAAGTGGTTTGGGCACTTGAGGAAGGGGTACAGATGCGTGCGCACCTGGGGACACTTGCACGCAACTTGAGAAAAGCAGATGCAGAATTGAGTTCTCATGTCCTGCTCCAACACAGGGTAGCCCCTGATACAGGTCATCCATCGTCCACTTGATGACTTGGTGAGTGACCCATACAGGTGCATCTGAGGCTCTTTAGATGTGAGCTTGTTTGACATACACAAGCTCCTGAATGACCATCACCTAGACTGGTAGAGAGGCAGTGAAAATCCCCACGCCCAGGCCCAGCTCTGCTTGGGCAGGTGTTCCTGCTGCTGAGTCCCCTCCCTGGCCCCTGGGCCCCTGTGAGCATGAGGAGTGAGGCAGGACCAGGGAGACACAAGCGGACATTGGCATCAGGCTCTGTGAAGAGACTGCACGTCCAGCTCTGTTTCTGCCCCTTTTCCTACCAGGATGACCGGAAAGAAGGGATGGCTGCGTTTGTGGAAAAGAGAAAGGCCAACTTCAAAGACCAGTGAGACCCAGCTGCCCCTGCCTCACACCTCTGGAGAGGACAAGTGCAGCCTGTCAGTTTTAGAAGCAAGTAAATCATCCTCTTTTCGAGAGCAGCGTCCGTGGTGTGCAGTTTCTCTCTGACTGCTGCGTGGTCACGGCCCGAGCTCTCACGGCCTGACAGCCTTCTTCACCCAGCCTGTGAGGGTCCGTGTTCACGTCCTGATTGGAGCACCTTCTTCTCAATCTTAAGATTCTGCTGTGGAGCCCCTGCCGGTCCCTCTGGGCATGCTGTGCTCGGGCGGAAAGCAGGGCCTGCGGGTCCTTGTGTCCCTGCCGCTGGAGAGTGGGGCTGCTTTGAGGGAAACACTGTCTGCTGCCTTCACACGGATGCTCTGCTGATTAAAGTGACAGCGATTCAGGTGACACCACGCCTTGTAGGTCATGTCTGGAATGAGTATTCTGTCATGTTAGTTTTTTTTTTTTTTTTTTTAACTTTTTTGTTTTTTCACTGTAAGGAACAACATTCAAAGAAAAAAGATTTGTATAGTAAGTCGCCCCACATCACACTTCCTGGTATCCACTGTGAACAGCTGGGCTTGTGGCTTCCTAGAGACTTCTGTGCACACACAACACACCCCTGCACACGTGCACAGGCAGGGACTGTGGTTTTCTTCCATGCCCACTTACGTAGAGCCCTTTCCTCATGAGAGCCCACCCTGTTTTCTTTGTACTTCTGTCATAAGGAGCTCTCTGTCAGTTTCACTGCTTTCTTCTCTGTTGTGGTAACACACGACGTAAACTTAACCATCTTAACCATTGTCTTGCCGTGGTCAATCACAGCTTACTGCAGCCTGAATCTCCTGGGCTCAAGTGATCCTCCCCGCTCCCAAGTAGCTGGGGCCACAGGCCTGCACTACCACACCCAGCTAACTTTTAAACTCTATCTTTTGTAGACATGGGGTCTCCCTGTGTTGCCCAGGCTGGTCTTGACCATTTTAAGTCCACATTTCAGCGACATTAAGTACATTCTCCTTGTGCAGCCATTACTGTCTATCCAAGAAAGCTTTCATTTTCCCAAACGCAAACTGTCCCCATTAAACAATAACCCCTTTTCTGCTTCCCTCCAGCTCCTGGCACCCATGCTTCTACTTCCTGTCTCTATGGAGGGACCTCCATTTGTCCCTTTGGGTCAGGCTCGTTTCAGCCCCACCCCAGATCCCTGGGTTGAAATCCTAACCCCTACTGTGACTGCTTTAGGAGGGAGGACTTTGGGCAGTGACTAGTCATGAGGGCGGAGCCCCTCCAGTGGGATTAGTTCCCTATGAGGGAGTGGAGCTCCTCCAGTGGGATTAGTGTCCTATGAGGGGGCAGAGCTCCAC
>NC_045442.1:588883-601266 GCF_002776525.5 Piliocolobus tephrosceles
TAGTGCCCTGTGAGGGGGCAGAGCTCCTCCAGTGGGATTAGTGCCCTATGAGGGGGCGGAGCTCTTCCATTGAAATTAGTGGTCTATGAGGGGGTGGAGCCCCTCCAGTGGGATTAGTGTTCTATGAGGGGGCAGAGCTCCTCGAGTGGGATTAGTGCCCTATGAGGGGGCAGAGCTCCTCCAGTGAAATTAGTGCCTTATGAGGGGGTGGAGCCCCTCCAGTGGGATTAGTGTTCTATGAGGGAGCAGAGCTCCTTGAGTGGGATTAGTGCCCTATGAGGGGGCAGAGCTCCTCCAGTGAAATTAGTGCCCTGTGAGGGGGTGGAGCCCCTCCAGTGGGATTAGTGCTCCATGAGGGGGCGGAGCTCCTTGACTGGGATTAGTGCCTTATGAGAGGGCAGTGGTCTTCCAGTGGGATTATTGCCCTTAGGAGAGCCCCGAGGGCACTCTTCTGCCCCTCCCACCACGTGGGTGCTCTGTGGGAAGGTGCTGTCTGTGAACCATCACGGTGGGCCTCATCACACACTGAACCTGCCTGGAGCCGTGGCCTCCAGAACTGTGGAAAGTCAGTGTTTATCAGCCACCCAGACCATGCCACTGCATCACAGCAGCCCAAGCTAAGGCACATACTGTCCAGAAGGTTTCTGCCTGTTGTGGCGAGTTCCACCATTTGATTTTTTTCACTGAATGACGATCCTATAATGTTCTTTTTAGTGGCCCTGATGTTTCATACTGTGCACATGTCATCATGCCCATGGTTCTAGATATTTCCCCCAGGGAAGCCCACCTGCCCCCTAGCTCAGTGCAGACTCTAGAGAGCGTTCGCAGGTGTCTCCTCCACTTGGCCCCGCAGCTCGGTGTGGGTAGTGGCCTAGATTGTGGTCATGGCCTTGGGCTGGGTGGGCAGAGTGTGTGAGCCCCCACCCCTGAGTTCTTGGGCTGAATACCAAGGACAGGTTCACCTGCATCAAGAAGCACGGTGACCTTTGCTGATCTCTGGCTCCCTGAATGCTGCAGGTGCCATGCCCATGTGTCTGATTACATTTATACGCAAAATGGGCACACGCGTGCTCTGCGACCGCTCGCCTTGCAAGCATTGGCTCTGCACTTCCACCCACCCCGTCTGTCCTTCTGTGTGCCATGATTGGAGTCCACTAGTTCAGAGCTGCCTTTAGGGTGGAGCAGGTTTATCTCGCCTCTGCCAGGGCAGGTGGGAGTTCTCATGCAGTTTACCTTCAAACAGGCAGATGTTCTTTTCAGATAAGCCTTGGGATCTGGGACTGTTTGACAAATACTGAAACAAAAGGAGTTTGATTCAGGTCCAACAGGGCAGAACAGGCTCTTCCCTCGGGGTAGGGAACCTGGAACCTGCTCACTTACTGGAGTGAAGCACATGGAGGTTCTTGCAGGTCATGAACCACTGGCCCTGGAGCCTGGAGTAAACACGCAGAGATAGATAGGCACCAAATGTCCAAGTATCCAAGGGAGGAAGCCTGAATATTGAGAAAATCCACTCCGTTTAATTTTTCATGTGCACTGGGGTCAGCCTCCATAATTTGATTTCAAGCAATGGAACCCCAGAGATGTGTAGGGCCGGTTACAGCCTCATGTTCATACCTGTGTCAAAGCCAAGAAAGGGCCCAGCATGGAAGCCGCATCTCAGAGGTCTGCGTCTTAGTTATCTGGTTCCAGAGCTTGGCAGGGACAGGCGCCCAACCCTTAGGCTAAGGAACAGACCTTGTCTTCATGCTGGCCCCAGGGAGCCTGGAGGGAGGGGTGCCACTGTCCCACACGGGAACCCCAGACGCAGAGTGAGGCTTCCACTCCTGAGCTAGTTGACCTCTGGCCCCAATATTGTTTGGGGTTTGATTAGGTGTTTTTTGTTTGTTTGTTTGTTTTGGTTTTTTTTGAGACAGAGTCTCTCTCTGTCACCCGGGCTGGAGAGCAGTAGAGTGATCTCAGCTCACTGCACCCTCCACCCCCCGGGTTCAAGCGATTCTCGTGCCTCAGCCTCCCAAGTAGCCGGGATTACAGGCCCCGGTCACCACGCCCAGATAATTTTTGTATATTTTGAAGACCGGGGTTTCACCATGTTGGCCAGGCTGGTCTCCAACCCCTGACCTCAGGTGATCCACCCGCCTCAGCCTCCTGAAGTGCTGGGATTACAGGTGTTGAGTCACCGTGCCCAGCCTGATTTGGTTTTGAAGCTGAAAACTTTCTTGCCCATCTCTGTAAAACCGGCTTGCCCTTATATATTTGGGTAAACGGTGACTCTCCACTTAGAGGTTGGAGTAGAAACTGCCCAGGGACAGCTCCGAACCCCGGTGGCCTCGGTGCAAAGCCGCCCCTCATCGGCAGGCCCTAGGTAGCCCCAGTCTTCTCTCTGCCCGAGCGGCCAGCCCAGGGCCAGCTGTTCAGGTGCTGCTGGGTGCCAGCCTGGGTGGCCCCCCCAGGCTTTTCCGACGCAGCCCAGGCCACTTCCCATGGGGACAGGCTCCTAGGGCCAAGCAGTTCAACATGGAGACGTCTGTTTCCTCTGGGTTTTCTGAGGCGGCTTTGTCATTTTTCACATACAGGTTGATTTTCAGAACTTTTTAGGAGCCACCAGGCCTCAGAGCATTTGTGTCACCTCAGGGCTGAGGGCCAGGGCCACAGAGCTGGCCCCACAGCTAGTGTCCAGCTGGGAATCAGGTGAAAGATGGCTCCGCGGAGGGAGGGCCCGGCCAGCCTGAGCCCAGCCAAAGGTCAGGACGCTGCCATCCTGGGAAGGGGGTTGCTGGCCGCTGACACCAGGGATGACGGAGGACCCTTAGGTGTCCTGGCACTCGCGGCTGAGCCTGGAAGCTGGTCCTGGCTGCCCTCCTGGACCCCCTCCAGGGGGTCTAATGTCCCAGCTCCCGTGTCCCGTGCTCCCGGCCCCTCAGGAGCGTGGGCTGAAGGCCTGGGTCCAGCTGCCTGCCCTGGTGACCCCAGGGACCCGGTGCGCTCCGGCCATTCTGCCAGGCCTAAGGGCAGCACGACGTGGTCAGAGCGCAGAGACCCTCATGAGGGGAGGCCGCAGAGGGCGGCGGTTGAACCCCTTCTGCCTGAAGGAGCTCGAGGTGGGAAGCTCGGGTAGGGACACTGGGGAGCCCCGGCCACAGCGCGCGGGCGCCCGTGTCTCGGATCTGGCGAGGCGCCCGTGGGTTGGGTGGGTGTTGCCCCTACGCCCCGACTCAGCCCGAGCGTCCCCAGTTCCCGGGGCTCCCCGCCCTTCCGAGAGCCGTAAGCGGACCCCAACCCCGAACCCTAGCCCCAGCGGATCCCCAAGCCCCAAGCCCCAAGCCCGGGACCCAAAAGCCCCGTCCTCCCCACAAACCCCGCCCTCCGTGGAAAGCCCCGCCCCGGCCCGTAAACCCCGCCCTCCCCGCAAGGCCCCGCCCCTCCCCGCCCCAGGCCCCGCCCGCCCCGTCTACCGGGCCATGGTGGCACTGAAGGGTGTCCCCGCGCTGCTGTCCCCCGAGCTGCTCTACGCGCTGGCGCGGATGGGGCACGGGGACGAGATCGGTGAGCGCAGCGGGCCGGGGCCTCGGGGACCACCCCGGGGGAGGCAGGCGGGCGAGGCTTGCGCGGGGCCCCCCGGGCCTAGAAGGGCAGGGTCCCGGGGTGGGGGCGTCGCTCGGGCCTCCCTGGCTTCCCCCGCGTTCTTTAGGGAACCGCCACCTCGTGGGGCTCTGGGCGGGGCCGGCCGGAGCTTCTCCCCGAGTCCCTCCCCAGACGGCCCGAGAGCCGCCGCGTCTGGGCTGCCCCCGAGGGTTCGGCGCTTTTTCTTCTCCTGGGGCCTGGGGTCCCGGGGCAGGGGCTGGGTGGCCGGGGCCTGGTCCGGGCCTCGCGGGCGGCTGCGCGTCCTCGGGCCCCTGGGGAGGCGGCCGGGTCCGGGTCGGCCCCCTGGCCTGGGCAGCACCCGACAGCCTGGCGGGCAGCTGTTGGCGCCTCTCCGCCTCCCAGGCAGGGACCTTGCCCTCCCCACCTCCCCGCCTGGCTTCCAGCCCTGCGGACTGACGGCGGCCGGCGGCGGTGGGGGCGCCCAACCGGCTGACCTGAGACCCCTCGTGGCCACGATCTGCCGCCGCGACTGGGTGGGAGGACGGGCGGCGCCGACCCCGAGGCCAGGGATAGGTGCTGACCACGCGCTGTCCTCCCGGCTGTTTAGTTCTTGCGGACTTGAACTTCCCGGCCTCCTCCATCTGCCAGTGTGGGCCCCTGGAGATCCGTGCAGACGGTGAGCGAACCCCAGGTCCCCCAGGGCAGGGCGGGCGGGTGAGCAGTGCTCCTGGCTCTGAGGCTCCTCTGTGGCCTGTCGTGGCCCCAAGTCCCTGCTTGCGGTGTGGAGGGTGCAGGCGAGCAGGCGGGCTGGAGACTGAGTGCCGCCCCCTCTGCCCTCCAGGCCTGGGCATCCCGCCGCTCCTGGAGGCCCTGCTGAAGCTGCTCCCCCTGGACACCTATGTGGAGAGTCCGGTGAGGGCTGAGTCGCCCCTGCACCCTGCTGCTCCGCGCCTCGGTTTCCCCTTTTGCGGGCTTCATAGGGCCCACCTGCCTTGGAGGGGGGGGGAGAAGCCATGTGTCCCCAAGGGGCCCTGGTCCTCACCAGGGGAGTCCTGAATGGTCACCTGACCAGGAAGGCTGGCAGCACCCAGGGCCCCAGAGCTGACCCCTCCCTCTAGGCTTCAGTCATGGAGCTGGTGCCCAGCGACAAGGAGAGGGGCCTGCAGACCCCGGTGTGGACGGAGTACGAGTCCATCCTACACGGGGCCGGCTGCACGGTGAGCCTGCAGCCCCAACTGTGGGGAAAGGGCCAGGGACCCTCAGTCTCCTGGAGGCTCAGTGGGAGCCAAAGACAGGGTCCCAAGCTCTGTCCTCAAGCAGCCTCCCACCCGTCACCCTGAGAACTCCGGACCACCGGGCGCTCCCTCACCAGCCGGGTGGGAGAGGTGCACATGGGCAGTGTGGCCCCTCTTCCTCTGCCCCCGGGCTTTCCACCTGCCCCCCAACCCCGCCCAGGATCCTGACCTGCCGGGGCGAGGTGGGAGGGGTCCTCACCCACCACAGCCTGTGAGTGAAGCCTGGAGGACTCAGGATGCCTGGCCTCCACCTCCTCAGTCTCCCCTGGGGGGTACCCCCTGGTCCCAGGTCTCTCGCCCCATCCTGGCTATGGTTGGTCAGAGGCCTAGCCCCTCCTCACCTTGCCCTGCAAGGGGACAGGCCCATTGTCCCGGGCAACCCACTGGCAGGTCTCGGGCAGGGCCTCCATAAGGGGAGGCCAGGGGGGCTCTCGTCCTGGGCAGGGGACCCCCTAGGACAGCTGGCAGGGGCTTGACAGTCTGCTGAGCTGGCTGGGTGGTCCCAGGCCAGGCAGAAACCAAGCATGGCAGGTTCCTCATCCACAGTGTCCTGGGCCCCCGTCCTAGGCCTTGGGAGCCAGAGGCTGAGTGACCCCGGGGCCCCTGCAGAGGGAGAGCTCAACAAATGGAACTCAGGGCCCCACTCCCTGGTGCCCTCCCTGCCTGGGGCCCTGGGGAGTCCAGGGCTGGCCCATGAGGGTTTCTGGGCAGGGTTTCCTCCAACCCTGTCATTTTGTCTTCCAGAGAGCCCTGGCAAAGTTAGAGAGGTTTGAGTTTTATGAGCGGGCTAAGAAGGCTTTTGCTGTTGTGGCAACGGGGTGAGTACCAGCTGACTCAGACCTGCCCCCGTCCCCACCGGGGCCTCAGGAGCTGCCTCCGTCCCCACCGGGGCCCTCAGGAGCTGTCCCCGTCCCCACAGGGCCCTCAGGAGCTGCCCCTACCCTCTTCTCAGCTTCTGCCTGGCTGAGGCTAGATGTCCCACAGAGTGGAGAGACCAGGGAGGAATTTGGGGAGCAGGGCCCCCATTTGCCTGAGCATGAAGTGGGTGAAGGTGGACAGGGTCTGCTCCATCCCCCAGAGGCTGGAGCAGGGTCTCCACACCCTGGCCCTGCAGCCCAGCTCAGTGCTGGGCTTGGCTCCTCTGCAGGGAGACGGCCCTCTATGGAAACCTCATCCTCAAGAAGGGGGTGCTTGCCCTCAGCCCCCTGCTGTAGGCCTGATGAAGACCACCTGGGACGGAAGAGGAATTGGGGGCACCCTGAGCTCCGGTACCACCGCTCACAACAGGCCTCCCAGCGGCAGCCCCAGACCTGGACCCTGGCCAGGGCTCTAGGGGTCTGGCAGTGTTGGAGTGGGCCCTGCCTGGCCAGGGCTGTAGGGGGCCAGCAGCCAATTGGTACAAATGTCCCTGATTTGTGAAAATGATGGAAAAATGTAGTCGCCGGTAAACGTTCAGTCTAAAGGTTTCAATTCCAGCTGTGTTGTCACTCAGGCTTGTTTGGTGCTGAGCTCAAGAGAGACTGCTGGCTCCAGAGAGGGCCCCCCATGTACCCTTGACAAAACCTTGAGTGGGAAATCAGGCCTGGGGCCCTGGGGTCTGGGTGGGTGCCTGGGCCCTGGGGACACCAAAGGCTGGAGTGGCGGCAGTGGCTTCCCTGGAGGCCTTGAGAGGGGTGAAGGCTTCTGCCACAACCTCTGGGCTGTGGACACTAAGGGGGTTCTTCACCCAGGTCCATTCTTTCCGCCCAGCAGGAGGGCAGGTGGCAGGGGCTGGCCTGGACACTTCGGGAGGAACTGGGGGAGCTCTGTTGAGGGAGGTGCCGGCTGGAGAGGCCTGGGTGTGGGCCATGCCCTGTGCTTGTGGCAGTAGGTGGCTGCCTGCTGGAAGCCTCACTTGCCCTGGCAGGCAGGGGAAGTAAAGGACACGAGGTCATTTGGAGCCCAGTGCCAGGCAGAGATGGGATGGGATGCAGGGGGTTCCTGAAAGGGGGTGCCTGGGAGGCTTCCCTATGGGATGCTTGGACTGGTCTCCAAGTATGGGGAAGAATAACCACCAGCCACTTTCCAGACCCTGGGCCTCTCCCCAGGACCCTCCCCCTGCTCCCCAGAACTTGCCTCAGTGACACAGGTACAGGAGGAAGATGGGGCAGGGCTGGAGTTTGAGGGACCAAGGGCAGGAGTGGGGATGACAGGGGCTCCCCCAGGGCCAGGGGCTGGTGTCCCCGGGGTTCCAGGGGGCAAGTCCCAGGGTCCCAGACCCACACTCCGGACCACAGGAGAACCTTGGGAGTGCAGGCAAGCCCCCACCCCAGCTGAGATCTGGCTCCAAGTCGGGGGAAGGGATCCTGTCTGGGGTTGGCTGTAGACTTTGGGGATCTGTCCACCTGCTGCCCCCAGATGGCAGCCAAGGCCTTCTCCGTGCCCACTAGCGGTCAGCCTTGGCCCCATGGGCCTCGCACTTCCTTGGCCAGTCACTGCCCATCTCCAGACCCCATGGCCACGTTGTGGTCTGACATCCGAAGTGTGTGAGCTGATTGCACACACCCTCGCCCGTCCCGTTTCAGCCCCGCAGATGGGCCTCTGGGGCTAGTGTGCCCTCTCTAGCATTTTATATAAATGAAACCATATATGAGCAAACTAATGAAATCATGAGAAAAAACAAAGTAATGGACAAAACAAAATAAAATCAAGATAGCTTTAAAAAAAAAAAAAAGCCACAAACACCAGCTTGGGCTGTCTAGGGCCAGACCCTCCGGCAACCCTGGAGATCCAGGGTCTTCTACCTGCCTGGGGCCCAGGGAGTGGGGAAGGAGCTGCCCAAACCTCCGCCCTGTTCTCATCAGGATGACAAAGGAGGCTGCCAAGAGGGAAACTGGGAGCCCAGCTCTGGCCCTTTCAGGACAGAACCTCAAAGGTCACTGGCCTCTCCAGCTCATCCATAAGCCAGGGTAACAGCTCTTACGTTGTGGGACGCCGTGGGGCACCCTTGGGCAGTTACTCTCAGCCGCTGGGAGAGCGGGGGACTTGCCGGTGGTGCAGGGAGCTCTTCCGTACCTGGGCAAACCCTTGGCCCCCTGAGTGGCCGCACAAGGGCTGAGCACAGCGGGATGGAGGGATGGGTGTCCTCTCTCCCTTGCTCTGTTGTGTCTTAGCTGCTGGAGCTGGCAAATGTGTGTGGCTCAGCCCCAGGCTTGGCACCGGGTGCTTCTCTCTCACCATAGGGATGAGGTCGCCACACAGGAACCCCACCCATATTTGCATGTGCCCAGGACACGTGATGTGTGAGTGACTCCAGCAGCCTGGACCTGCGCTGCAGCATTGGGCCTGCTGGACCAGGCAGGGCAGGATGGGCACCCAGAGTGGGAGCTGCACAGAACGTCAGGAGAGCAGAAAGACCATGTCCTGAGCCTGGGTCTACCCCCCTCACCTGAGACCTGTGCACTTTCCACCTGAGCACATGCCCATCCGTCCAGCTGGGCCCTGAGCCCCAGGCACTCGGCCTCCCTCCTCCCTGTCCCTGTCTCAGGCCCCTGCTGTGGGGAGCCCACGGTGAGTTCTGTTTCTCGGCTGAGACTGGTCCCACGGGTGCCCTCTGGTCCCAGCCCCGAACTGCTGCCACACCCCTCAGCATCCCGGTATACAAGGAGGGGGGCCTGGGGGTAGTGCAACGTTCTGGGAGCCAAGGGTCACCTGGGCCTTGTGCAGCCCTTAATTCTCCTAGGCAGAGCAGGCTGGGCCCCGGTGACCGGTCTTCCAGGCCATGTGGCCTCCTGCCTGTTTGCAGGGATTTATTATTTATTATTTATTTTTTTGAGACGAAGTCTTGCTCTGTTGCCCAGCCTGGAGTGCAAGGCGCGATCTCAGCTCAGGGCAACCTCCACCTCCCAGATTCAAGTGATTCTCCTGACTCAGCCTCCCAAGTAGCTGGGATTACAGGCGCCTGACACCATACCCGGCTAATTTTTGTATTTTTAGTAGAGACGGGATTTCACCATGTTGCCCAGGCTGGTCTGGAGTTCCTGATTTCGGGTGATCCGCCTGCCTCAGCCTCCAGAAGTGCTGGGATTACAGGCCTGAGCCACCGCGCCTGGCCTGCTGGGGTTTATTTGCTCTGGCAGGGGAGGGTAGGAAGGGTTCCAGTCCCAACAGCCTGGGCCGTGGGACAGGGAGGGGCAGTGATGGCCCCTGGAGCCCTACTGGGGGTGGTAGATGTGGTCTTGGTCTTCCTCCGGTCCCCGAAGCACCTGGCGATTTGGCATCACCCACAACCGAGGCCCCTCCTCGCCCTGGTCCTCCTCGGGCGGAGGGTGGTGCAGGCTGTCATGGTCGGGCTCAGGACCCTGCTGGGGGCTTAGGACATGGCCCAGGATGTCCTCGGTCTCCACCCAGGCCTTGATGCCTAGGGACAAGCAGATAAAGGGATAGCCTCAGTTTCTCTCCCGAGACCCTTGGTCTGTCCAAGCCAACCCCACAAGCAGGCTTTGCTCCTGTGGCCTCATGCCCACCTGGAACGATGGGGCCCCTGCCCTGACCTGGTGACTTCTCGGCGGTCAAGAGCTTCGGCTTCGGGACAGGGAGCAGCCCCACCAGCTGGTCGTCCTTCTCTGGAGGCTCCACCACACGGGCGCCCCAGGCCCTGCGGGCACAGTTCGGTCTTGTCCACGTGCAGGTGGGGGAGGGGGACAGAACCCCCGCAGGAGGCTGCCCACCATCCCGGGGCAGCCACTCCAGCCCCCACCACCAGCAGCCCCAGGACAAGCCCCTCTCTCAAGAGCCACAGTGATGAGTGGTCCCACAGTGCTCCCGGCCAGGCTTCCACGCCATGTCCCTGGGCCACTGGGTGGGGGCAGTGGTCAGAGCTTTGGTTGAGCAGCGTCCCAAGGGCAAGGATGTGGGGAAACCTCAGGAGCCAAGACTGAGCCGCCCTGGCTGCAGCCACCAGCCGTAGGGTACAAGCTGCCCTGGAGGTCGTGGGGAAGCTGAGTAGGGGGACGCCCGGGAGCCCCAAGCCCTCCGGCTGTACTCCCTTCTCCCTACGCGGGGGCTGTTGACAGATCCCCATGAGGCTGGAGTGCCGCCTCCTTCCGAAAGCTGCTGGACAGGGTTCCCCTCTGCATCCTTCTCATGCACTCCAGGTTCAGGAAGGGCCCAGAAGAAGCGGCCGTAGCTTCAGGGAATGGCGGGGGTGCAGATGGGCAGGTGGGGCTGGGGGGACTTACTTCTCTGCCTCCTGCTCTGAGGGCTGGTGTTTGACTTGGACCTTGATAGGGACCTGGGGGAGAGTCACAGGTGTGGGCTCAGGATGGAGGACACCTAGGGAGAGGCTGCTCCGAGGCCCACCTGGGGCTGCAGGGGGTGGGGACAGGGCCAGCTTGGCACAGCCCGAGCGTCTCTAGTGGGTGTACCACTCTCGGACGTCAGGATTGCAAGCCGGGAGGCTGCTGGCCTGTGCCCAGATGACCAGCTGGCCTGGAATTCTGGCCAGGCCTGGGGTGGCACGGGCCTGGGATGTAACCTGGCACGATATCCCCGACCTAGCACTCCCCACCCCAGCTGTCAGCGCACTGGCTGGTTTCTGCGGTGACTGGTGGGGGCTGTGTCTCCTCCCTGGCAGGTGCCTAGAGAAGGTGGTCAGCTGCTCCGAGCCCAGCCACCCTCAGTGGGGCAAAGGACAAACAGGAGAGCAAAGCAGGTGACCCCAGTGGAGGACCAGTGACCCCAGGGGAGGACCAGTGACCCCGGGGAGGACCAGCACCGTGGGAGGCTGTGCCCATGTTCCTGCGTCTCCAGTCAAGGAAGGCGTGGGCCTCCTTCCTCCTGATCCGTCCCAGGTGTGCAAGACTGAGTGGTCTTGACATGGGCCAGGGAACAGGACACGTCCCCAGGCATAGTCCCCGCCAAGGACACCACTGTCAGCACAGACAGTGCAGCTGAGCTGCCAGCACATGGAGTCACTTCTGGCCTTCAGGGCCCAGGTGAGCATCAAGGGGTGTCATCCGGGCCCTCCGCCACCTGGGACCACATGGGCTCATCCGGGCCCACCTCGTCCACCTGGGACCACATGGGTGTCCTGAGGCCTGTCCATCTGACCCCAGTGAAGGGAGGCCTGCCCCTCCTCATCCTCAGGTGCCCAGGCATCAAGAGTCACACCCACGCACACCCACGCCTCTCTCCGAGGCCAGCCTGGGGTTTGAAGACGGAAGAGGGGCCCTTTGACCACATCCCCTGCTGTGGGGGCAGAAGGTGACAACTGGAGTTGGGGGCCAGATGGGAGGGGCTCACACCTACCTTGGGTGCTGAGGCCGCACCTGCCTCCCACAGCAGCACAGCCACCAGGCTGGTGACCATGAGGACCCTGAGGGGGCCAGTGAGGAAAGTGTGAGGCAGGGAAGGGCCGACCCTGGCCATCAGTCCTGCCTCCCCTGAACTCCAGGCAGCACCCAGTGGGCAGCTGGGAGGCCTGGGCTGGGTTCTTCCTTGGGAGCGCAAGTGGTTTTACTGGACTCTGCTCACGTGGGCCAACACACAGGCACAGAGCGGGGAGAAGCCCCGGGCCCACCTGCCTCCAGCCCCGCTCAGGCCAGAGCCCACAGCCCCAGCCCCAGCCCCTGCTCCCCACAGTCCGGGCGGACCCCACTGTGGCAGGCACTGGTGGTTGGCTCGGAAACTCCAGAGGTTCTGCTGCGCCTTTCTGCTGCCCTCCACGTGGGGACACGTGAACACACTTGCACACAGATTGGGATATGGGAGGGTATGGCGCAGCAGAGGCTCACAGCCCCACACCCACAGAGCCCTGAGGCTGCACATTGCTGCAGGCGGGCACCCGCTGTGTCCCAGAGCTGCGGGGCCACGGCTGGAGGGCTCAGGGGTGCATGGCAGCACTGTTAGGCAGGCAGGCAGGGTGTCAGGTCTGTTTGGACACGGGACGTGTGTGTTTGTGCATGTGGTGGGGGGTGTGCATATATGTTGTATGTGCACATGTGTTTTGTGGGTGTAGACTATGTGCATGGTGGCTGTGCATGTATGCTGTGGGTGGTATGTTCGGGTGTGTGTGCACTGTGTGCTTGAGTGTGCATGGTGGATGTGTATGTTGTGCATGGTGTGGAGTGTGTGGGTTTGGGAGTCCGTGTGCTGTATGTTATGTGTGTTGTGTGTGTGTGTGATGGATGCATGTGTATGTTGTGTGTGGTGTGGAGTGTGTGGGCTTGGGTATGTGTGTGTGCTGTGTGCGTGTGTGTGCCTGGTAGATATGCATGTATCTTCTGTATGTTTGGGGAGTGTGTGTGGTGTGTGTGTAGTGGATGAATGTGTATGTTATGTGTGGAGTGTGAGGGTTTGGGGATGTGTGTGCTGTGTGCATGCGTGTGCTTGTGTGTGTGTTGAATCCATATGTTGTGTGTGGTGTGGAGCGTGAGGGTTTGGGGGTGGGTGTGTGCTGTGTGCATGCGTGAGTGCATGTGTTGGATGCGTATGTATGTTGTGTCTGGTGTGGAGCATGAGGGT
>NC_045442.1:601276-603954 GCF_002776525.5 Piliocolobus tephrosceles
TGTGAGGGTTTGGGAGTGTGTGTGTGGGCGTGTGTGTGGGCGTGTGTGTGTGCACATGTGTGTGCACGGGCGTGTATGTGTGTGGGCGTGTGTGCAGGTGTGTGTGGTATGAAGGTTTGGGAGTGTGTGTGTGCGGGCGTGTGTGTGTGCACCTGTGTGTGCGGGCGTGTGTGTGCGGGAGTGTGTGGTGTGAGGGTTTGGGAGTGTGTGTGTGCACGTGTGTGTGTGCGGGCATGTGTGGTGTGGTGCAGTCTTGTCTCTTCAGGCCCCTGTGGGGGAGGCTTCTGTCTGGGGAGGCTTCAGTCTCTTAGAGTGGGGTGGTCTTGAGGGTGGGGTGAGGCTCTGGGTCTGCACGGGGCTCAGCATGGCTGCAGTCAAGGGTGTCTGGGGCCGGGCGCGTTGGTTCACACCCATAATCCCAGAACTTTGGGAGGCCGAGGTGGGCGGATAACCTGAGGTCAGGAGTTTGAAACCAGCCTAGCCAACATGGCAAAACTCCGTCTCTACTGAAAATACGAAACTGCCTGGGTGCGGTGGCTCACGCCTGTAATCCCAGCACTTGGGGAGGCTGAGGCAACAGATCACTTGAGGTTAGGCATTTGGAACCAGCCTGGCCAACATGGTGAAACCTCGTCTCTACTAAAAATACAAAAAAAAAAAAAAAAAAATTAGCCAGGCGTGGTGGCAGGCGCCTGTAATCCTAGCTACTTGGGAGGCTGAGGCCAGAGAATCGCTTGAACCTGGGAGGTGGAGGTTGCAGTGAGCCAAGATCAAGCCATTGCACTCACTCCAGCCTGGGCGACAGAGCGAGACTGTCTCAAAAAAAAAAAAAAAAAAAAAAAAACCACTTAGCTGGGGTGGTGGCACAAGCCTGTAATCCCAGCTACTTCTGCTGAGGCAGAAGAGTCAGTGTCTGAGATGCCCTACAGGCCTGGATTGCAGCTCCACAGGGACCTTTGCCCCTTCTCTGGGTGACTCAGCCACAGAGGGAGGAGGTCAAAGGGCAGGGGGGATGCCCCAGACAGCCCGGGGTCGGGGCCTGGCCTGGTCTGGCTCGGGGGCCCTGCTTCTCCTCAGGACCCCCAGCTGGTTCTGATGCTGGGCAGGGGCTCTTGTCCAGGCATTGGACCCCACTCCCACTGCCGTGCTGCCTGGGCCACCCCTGGAGCCCACCCCCCATGACACACAGCCTGGGGGCCCAGAATTCAGGACACGGTAGCCCCTAGAACAATGGTCAGTGGTGACTGCCAAGCAGCCAGACTGTGGGACTCCCGAGGGTCCCCTCTCCAGGCAAATGGCTCTGGGCACCAAAGGGTCCCCACGCCACCCAGAGGCCACCTGTCTACAAGGGAGAAACACCAGGAGAGGAGGGGCAGGGAGGGCCCCGGCTTAGAGGAGGAGGACGAGGAGGAGGGCACCTCCACAGGAGGGGAAAGGGGGACCCCCACAGAAGGAGGGGGAAGAGGGACACCCCCACAGAAGGAAGGCAGCCTCTGATTCCAGGATCCAGCAGGAGCCCCGGTGCTTCCCTGAGCTCCAAATCACAGCCACTCCCTGGCCCCAGTCCCCTTCCTTTTGGGCAGTCACAGACCTGCTGGTTTCAGCCTGGCACCACCCCCTTCCTTGTTCTGGGTGGGGTCTCTGGGTGATTCTCCACCAGGCCAGGGGAACCAAGGGGCAAGGCACTGTCTCATGTGTTTGGAGCCACAGAGGAGGTGGAGCCTGGTGGCAGACCCCAGACCCTCAGAGGGCCCCTCCTTCTCCCTCCCACCCGTACACTCCCCTGAACCAGGTCCCCTAGCACAGCATGGCCGGGCCTCCTCTGGCGAAGGGCCAGGCCCCCAGGTTTGGGTGGGTGGGGATCGGGGCTCAGGGATGGTGGGCATTACCTCCTCATGTCTGGGTCCCCGTCTCTGTGGAGAGAGTGCTCAGGGAGCTGCAGTGGCTGATCCTAGTATCTGGCACCAGGCCCAGCTCCTCCTGCTCAGGCCCAGGTTGCTTGGAGCTTTATTGCTGCTGCTTGGGGCGTGTCAGGACAGAGGTCGGGGTCAGGGATCCCATCGTGCATAGCCCAGGTGACTGGCTCTGCAGCCGCCCAGCCCACTCGGGCCTGGATCTCAGTGGGGACACCCAGCTGCGCCCTCAGGGCCTGCCACACCTGACTGAGGAAGAAGTTTGCCTTTAAAAACCTGCTTGTTGGCCGGGCGCGGTGGCTTAGGCCTGTAATCCCAGCACTTTGGGAGGCTGAGGCAGGTGGATCGCCTGAGGTCAGGAGATTGAGACCAGCCTGGCCAACATAGTGAAACTCTGTCTCTACTAAAAATAAAAACAAATAACTGGGCGTGGTGGTGGGCGCCTGTAATTCCAGCTACTCGGGAGGCTGAGACAGGAGAATCGCTTGAACCTGGGAGGTGGAGGTTGCAGTGAGCCGAGATGGCGCCACTGCAGTCCGGCCTGGGCAGCAAAGAGCGAAACTCCTTTAAAAAAACAAAACAAAACAACAACAACAAAAACCTGCTTGTCATGAAGGCTGAACCGAGCTCACAGCCAAGGCAACTTGGAAGGGTGTCGCAGGCGGCTGAACCCTTGGAGGGGTGTCGCAGGCGGCTGTCCCCATGGAGGGGTGTCGCGGGCGGCTGAACCCTTGGAGGGGTGTCGCGGGCGGCTGAACCCTTGGA
>NC_045442.1:603964-608721 GCF_002776525.5 Piliocolobus tephrosceles
GGCGGCTGAACCCTTGGAGGGGTGTCGCGGGCGGCTGAACCCTTGGAGGGGTGTCGCAGGCGGCTGTCCCCATGGAGGGGTGTCGCGGGCGGCTGTCCCCACCTCGGCTGAAGTGCTTCCTTCCTCAGGTGGGCGTGACAAATCCCCCATCCAGCCCCACCCCACCTGCCTGTCACACCCGCCCCTGCCCACCACCTGCAGCAGCACTGTACCAGCTCAGCTCCACCATCACGGAACCCTCACCCCCAACCCCACCACCTTCCCCACCCCTGCCAGGCGCTCCTGCCAGTCCTTCCTTACCGGCCACACCAGCCTGAGGAGTCTTGCATGCTGTGTGGCTGAGGTCTGCCGCTCCACGGGGCCCAGTGCCCTGATTGCCTTTTTTATGTTTTTATTTTTTCTGGGACAGAGTCTCACTCTGTCACCCAGGCTGGAGTGCAGTGGCGCAATCTCAGCTGACTGCAACCTCCGCCTCCCGGGTTCAAGTGGTTCTCCCGCCTCAGCCTCCCGAGTAGCTGGGATTACAGGCACGCACCACCGTGTCCAGCTAATTTTTGTATTTTTAATAGATACAAGGTTTCACCATGTTGCCCAGGCTGGTCTCGAACTCCTGACCTAAGTGATCCACCCATTTCGGGCTCCCAAAGTGCTGGGATTACAGGCGTGAGCCACCGCACCCGGCCCTGACCACCGTCTTTAGCCGTCCCTGGCACACCCTGTGAAACAAAAACAATTCCAGTCTCCCCCTGACCCCACCCGACTGATGGACCCTCCCTAGGCCAAGGGCTTTCCACTGTTAACCTACAAACTAGTTCAGGCCACAGTGGGAAGTGGGGGTCGGACAGGCCTCATTGTACCCTCCTCCTTTTGGAATTCAGGCAAAACGGACCAGCATTAACATTAAAACAGAGACCTTAAGACTGATAGAACAGACTCTTTAAGTCTGACAAGAAATAGTCCCTTTTACTGATTCTATCTGCATAAACTTGGTCTCCACAACGCCTTGTCTTAACCCTGACTTTCCCTTCTATTGATTCTCGGTCTTTAGACAATAACTTAACTCTTTTGACCAATTGTCAATTGGAAAATTACTGAATCCACCAAAGACCTGGACACCTCCCGCCTTTCCGGACCAAACCGATGTACATCTCCCATGTACTGAGTGATGTCTCGTGTCCCGAACATGTATGAAACCAACTGCACTCCAACCCAAACCAGCTGCCCCAACCCCTCGGGCCACAGGTGTTCTCAGGATCTCCTGGGACGGCGTCATGGGCCTTCCATCACTCATATTTGGCTCGGAATCACTCTCCAAGTATTTTACAGGATTTTACTCTTTTCCTCGACAGCCCCCAGTGGGCAGCTACTGTGGGGGGCTCTGAGCCCGCCAGCCTGCAGGGTATGGGTTCCTCCCAGAGCTTCATGTCCAGACACAAGTGGAGGCAGTGCTTCCAAGCGGGTGGAGTGAGGGCCCTCAAGAACAGCCAACTCGGCTTTCCAGCGTGACCCGCAGCATCTGAGCTGTGGAGGAGTGGTCACCGAAGAGGCAGCTGGGCTTGGGTGAGAACAGATGTTCCCGGGGTCGTCTTGCTGGGGCTGCTCCCGAAACCACCCTTGCAAAAACTGTGATGGTGAATCTGACCCAACCGACTCCATCCTGCTTCTTGTTCTTTCCTGGGTGCAGGTCGCACAACTTTGGGAGGATCTTAGTTTATAGTTTAATGTTAAAACAAAGATGAAAACAGCCCTTTCCTGAACAAACCCCCTTCTTGCCTGGGGACCAGACTGCCTTTATAAAACTAACAAAGTAGCCACAAGATTAGAAATTATGGTTTAGGAAACTTCTAGAGGCTTGAGGTATCGGCGGGCGTGGCCAGGTGGCGGGAGGAACCATCGCGGGAACTGAAGTTGCCGATTAAGCCTGATCAAGATGCCAACCTCCCGAAAGCACCGCGACTTCAGGGCAGAGCCCGTGGGGGAAAAGCCAGTGGGGAGCCCGGCCGGGATGGGTGAAGTCCCGTGCAAGGAGCTGGAGGAAAGGGGCTTTGACGAGGCCTGTGTTGTCCTTGGCCAGTTTCTGGTGCTGAGGAAAGATGAAAACCTGTTCCCAGAGTGGCCGAAGGACTCGTGGTGCCAGCGCCAAGCAGTCCCGGGACTTGGGATGCCTCCGAGAGCGTGTGACGCCTTCTTGTGATGCTGTCCGGGAAGCTCTCGATCCCCAGCCCTCGTGCAGAGTTTACAGCCGAGTAGGGACTCCTCCCCCGTCCTCTGCAAAGGAAAAGATTGCTATTGTCGTGCTTAGCCCCAACGTACCCTGGGAAAGATTGCTATTGTCGTGCTCACCCCCAACGCACTCGGATCTTTCGGGCGTTTTCTCCCCTAACCGTTTCGACTCTTTTGGATTCTCGTTCTTGCAGGACTCCCACTTCCTTTCTCCCCTGCCAGTTCCCTGGCGACCGTTACCAGCTTTCCTGGATGGACTCCGGGCCTGTCCCTCACCCCCACCCTCACTTTCAGTCCATTGGATACCATTTGGCTCCTTTTTTGGCAGGACAGTCACTGTCCTTGTAAAGTTCTTTAGATCAAGAAAGTCAGAGGCTTTCATGAAAAAAAAAAGTAAAATAAAAAGGAAATGATGGTTTAGGAGTCAGGCAGCTGGAGGCCACGAGATTCTAAACCTCCCCAATTACTCTTAGGGAAAACATCACTATTGTAAAACCTAAGATTGGTGCTCGAGACATTTTTCGGACTCTGAACTTGGTGGAACAGCTGGTGCCACCCAGATCCGTGAACCGGCTCACCTCGTCTTGTGGCCCCCACTTAGGAAGCAACTCAGCACAAAAGGTCAGATTCAACTCCCTGTGATTTCATCTTCAACCCAACCCATCAGGACTCCCCACTTCCCAACCCCTACCCACCAAATTCTCCTTTAAAATTTGAGTAGTAATAAAACTCCACTTTCCCATTCAGCCAGGTCTGCATGAATTAAACTTTCTGTGTTGCAGTTTCTCTCTGTCTTGATAATCGGCTCTCTCTGGGCAGCAGAAGGAGCCTGTTGGGCAGTTACACTCCCACCCACGCCCCAGTGGCCGAGCGGCTCCACGGGGAGGCAGCAGAAGGCCAGTGGCTCAGGGAACTGGGGTCCGCAAAGGGATTATGAGCAGTGATTGGCAGGCCGGCCCGAACTTGAACGGGGAGATCAGATCTGGGGTGAGAAAGTCACAGGGAACCTCCCTGGGTTCCCACATAGTCCCAGCTGACGGCACAACCTCTCCCCATCCATCTGGCCCAACACAAGTCTGTGCATTCACACCGAGGAGACAGGAGACACCTGGTGGGAAGTGAAGGCTGAGCGCCTTAAAAACTGCATCAACACAGAGCGTGCCCCCCGGCCCACCCTCGAGGCACCAGCAGAGTGGGTCCCGCAGCCTGAGGTCTGTACACAGTCTCCAACTAAGGAAGGAGACCACCCCTCATATTGTCTTATGTCCGATTTCTGCCTCCAAAGAAAGAAGGAGTAAAAACTAAAAGGCAGAAATGAAATCCACAGGCAGACAACCCGGCGCCGGGCCCTGGACCTGGTGGTTAAAGATCAACCCCTGACCTAACTGGTTATGTTATCTATAGATTCCAGACAGTGTATGGAAAACCACTGTGAGAATCTCTGTCCTGTTCTGTTCTGTTCTGATTACTGGTGCTCGCAGCCCCCAGTCACGTACCCACTGCTTGCTCAATCGATTACAACCCTCTCACGCAGACCCCCTTAGAGTTGTGAACCCTTAAAAGGGACAGGAATTGCTCACTCGGGGAGCTTGGTTGTTGGAGACGTGAGTCTTGCTGAAGCTCCTGGCTGAATAAACCCTTTCCTTCTTTAACTTGGTGTCTGAGGGGTTTTGTCTGCAGCTTATTCTGCTACACAACCACACAGTCCAGTGTGATTCAAGGAAGATAGGCTTTAAAAAACTGGGTGGAGATACCGGGTCACGTGCTACAGGGGAAACCAAGCCCACTGATTTCAACAAAACAGCAACAACAACCCTTGGGAGAAAATACCAGAACTCAAAATGTCTGCAATATATTACCTAAAACATCTAGTCTTCAGTAAAATGAGACAAGGTCCCCAGGCTTGTCTCGAACTCCTGGGCTCAAGCAACCCTCCCACCTAGGCTTCCCAAAGTGCTGGGATCGCAGGCGTGAGCCACTGTGCCTGGGCTGTTGCATATTTTAAATTAATAAAAGGGTGGAATTAGAATGTTAGCACAAAGAAATGATACATTCTTGGGGTTATGGATACCCCAATTATCCTGATTTGATCATTACACATGGCATCCATGTACCCCATGGATATATGCACCTATTATGTACCCATAATAATTAAAACTTTTTTAAAATTAAAAATAAAGGGCCAGGTGCAGTGGCTCACGCCTGGAATCCCAGCACTTTGGGAGGCCGAGGCGGGCAGATCACAAGGTCAGGAGATCGAGACCATCCTGGCTAACACAGTGAAACCCCATCTCTACTAAAAATACAAAAAATTAGCCAGGCGTGGTGGCGGGCACCTGTAGTCCCAGCTACTAGGGAGGCTGAGGCAGGAGAATCGCTTGAATCCGGGAGGCAGAGGTTGCAGTGTGATGAGATTGTGCCACTGAACTCCAGCCTGGTTGACAGAGTGAGACTCCTTCTCAAAAAAATAATAATGAAAGAAAGAAAAAGGAAGGAAGGAAGGAAGGAAGGAAGGAAGGAAGGAAGGAAGGAAG
>NC_045442.1:608731-635088 GCF_002776525.5 Piliocolobus tephrosceles
AAGGAAGGAAGGAAGGAAGGAAGGAAGGAAGGAAGGAAGGAAGGAAGGAAGGAAGGAAGGAAGGGAGAGACTTATACCCAGAATATAAAAAGAACTCTTACCACTCAATGATAAAAAGACAAACAACCCGACTGAAAAATATTCAAAACATTTGCACAGACATTTCACCACAGAAGATTTACAAATGGTGACTCCACCCTGAGAAGATGCTCAGCACCACTTGTCATTAGGGTGATGTGGACTCAAACCACAACTACACTCCTATAGGACAGCGTCATGGGCTGTGTCTCCCTAAATCCATACATTGACGTCATTAGGGCGACATGGACTCAAACCACAGCTACACTCCTATAGGACGGCGTCATGGGCTGTGTCCCCCCTAAATTCATACTGCTATGTCCTAACCCCTCAGAATGTGACGATGTTTGGAGGTGGGTTTTTAAAGATGTGAGTAAGGTAAAACGAGGTTATTGGGGTGGACCCTAATTCAACAGGACTGGTGTCCTTATGTGAAGAGATTAGGATACGCCAAAGAGAAGACTGTGCAAGGACACAGGGAGATGTGGCCACCCATAAACCAAGGGAGCGGCCTCAGGAGCTGCTGACAGCTCGATCTCAGACCTCAGCCTCCAGAGCTGAGAGAACATAAATTTCCGTTGTTGAAGCCGCCCAAGCTCTGGCAATTTGTTACGGCAGCCTGAACTAAGACCGATGGCTAGCATAAGAAAGACAAAATCAAGGATCAAGAGTTGGCTGCCAGGCACAGTGGCTCCCACCTATCCTCCCAGCACTTTGGGAGGCCGAGGTGGGTAGATTACGAGGTCAAAAGATTGAGACCAGCCTGGCCAACAAGGTGAAACCCCGTCTTTACTAAAAATACAAAAATTAGCCAGGCGTGGTGGCATGAGCCTATAGTCCCAGCTACTTGGGTGCCTGAGGCAGGAGAATCATTTGAACCTGGGAGGGGAGGTTGCAATGAGCCAAGATTGTGCCACTGCACTCCAGCCTGGCGACAGAGGGAAGACTCTGTCTCAAAAATAAAAAAAAAAAAAACAATATCAAGAGTTGGTGAGGATGTGGAGAAACTGGAGCCCTCCTACACTGCAGGTGGGAATGTAATATGGCACGGCCACTGGAAAACACACTGTAGCATTTTCTTCAAAAGTTAAATGTCAACTTCCCATCAAATTTGGCAATTCCACTCTTCAGTATCTACCCAAAAGAAATAAAAGCACGCGTCCACCAAGACTGGAATGAGAATGTTCACCACAACATTGTAAGCAGCTGACAAACTGGAAAGAGTTCATGCGGATGAATGGATGAAACCTGGATAATCCATGGGTTAAGAGCAATAATGGCCAGGCGCGGTGGCTCACGCCTGTAATCCTAGTACTTTGGAAGGCCAAGGCCAGCAGATCACCTGAGGTCAGGAGTTCAAGACCAGCCTGGCCAACATGGTGAAACCCTGTCTCTACTAAAAATACAAAAAATTTAGCCAGGCGTGGTGGTGGGCGCCTGTAGTTCCAGCTACTCAGGAGGCTGAGGCAGGAGAATGGCGTGAACCCAGGAGGCGGAGCTTGCAGTGAGCCTAGATCATGCCACTGCACTCCAGCCTGGGCGACAGAGCGAGACTCCTTCTCAAAAAAAAAAAAAAAAAAAAATTCCTGGCCCTTTGAAGGGCTTACAACTCTAAGGGGTCCACGTGAAAGGGTCGTGATAGATCGAGCAAGTGTGGGGAACGTGACTGGGTGCTACATGCATCAGCTAACAGAACAGAAAGTGGGGCAATGCTTCCTCATACAATGTCTGGAATTTACAGATAACACAAGTAGTTTAGGTCAGGGGTCGATGTTACTATTTTCCTTTAACTACCAGGGCTGGGTGGTGGCACCAGGCTGTCTGGCTATTTATCTTACTCTTGTTTCTTTTTAACTTTTTGTTTTCTTTTTCTCCTGTCTTATAAACTAGGCAAGGAGTGGGGGGCAGCTGGAGAAGTAGTGATCTCCTTCCTCAGGATGTATGTGTCAGGTGTGTTTGTGAGGTGTGTTAGGTGTATGTGTGAGTGAGGTGTGTGTGAGGAGGGGTATGTGTGAGGTGTGTGTGACGTGAGGTGTGTGTGTTCGGGTGTGGTGTTTCTGGGGTGTGTGTCTGGCATGTGTCAGATGTGTGGGGATATGTCTGGGAGCGTGTGTAAAGTGTGTGTGTCCGGGGTGTGTTTCAGGTGTGTGTGAGATGTATGATGTGTGTATGGTGTGTGTGAGGTGCATGTGTCTGAGGGGTGTGTGGGGTGTGTATGGGTGTTTTGTGTGTAAGTTGTATGTGAAGGGGGCCTGCCCCTCGTATTTCTCGTCAGGTGGAGACAAGAGACTGAGAAAGGAAATAAGACACAAAGTATAGAGAAAGAACAGTGGGCCCAGGGGACCGGCACTCAGCATATGGAGGGCCTGCACCGGCGCTGGTCTCTGAGTTCCCTCAGTATTTATTGATTACTGTTTTCACTATCTCAGCAAGGGGAGTGCAGCAGGAGAACAGGGTGATGGTGGGGAGAAGGTCAGCAGGAAAACATGGAGCAAAGGAATCTGCGTCATAAATAAGTTCAAGGAAAGGTACTGTGCCTGGATGTGCAGGTGGGCTAGACTTATGTTTCTCTTTACCCAAACATCTCAGTGTAGCAAACAGTAACAAAGCAGTATCACCGCCAGCATCTCAACTCCAGCCATAGGGCAGTTTTCTGCTGTCTCAGAATAAAATGAATGGTCAGCCTTACACTGAGACATTCCATTCCCAGGGACATGCAGGAAACAGAGGCCTTCCTCTTATCTCAGCCGCAAAGAGGCCTTCCTCTTTTACTAATCCTCCTCAGCACAGACCCTTTACGGTTGTTGGGCTGGGGGACAGTAAGGTATTTCCCTTCCAACGAGGCCATATTTCAGGCTGTCTCAGTGAGGGGAAACCTTGGACGATATCCAGGCTTTCTTGAGCAGAGGTCCCTGTGGTTTTCCTCAGTGCATCATGTCCCTGGTTAGTAGAGAATGGAGAATGGCGATGACTTTTACCAAGCACACTGCCTGCAAACATACGTTAACAAGGCACATCCTGCACAGCCCTAAATCCCTTAAACCTTGATTCAATACAGCACATGTTTCTATGAGCACAGGGCTGGGGCTGAAGTTACAGGTAAAGAGCATCTCAAAGCAGAACAATTTTTCTTAGTAGAGATCAAAATGGAGTTTCTTATGTCTTCCTTTTCTCCATAGACACAATAACAGTCTGATCTCTCTTCCTTTCCCCCACAGTATGTGTTTCTGGAGTGTCTACTGTCAGGTGTGTGGGTGTGTCTGGGGTGTGTATTGGTGCGTCTCATATGTGTGAAATATATGTGTGAAGGGTGTGTGTGAGGTGTCAGGAGTGTGGGTGTGTCTGGGTTGTGTGTGAGGTGTGTGTGTGTCTGGGGTGTTTCAGGTGTGTGTGAGATGCATGTGTGATGTGCATATGTCTGGTGCGTGTGTCTGGCGTGTCTAAGGGGTGTGTGTGCTGTGTGTTTGGGTGTGTGGTGTGTGTGAAACATGTGTGTTTCCTGTGTGACTGGTGTCAGGTGTGTGGGTATGTGAGGTGTGTGTCTGGGGTGTATGAGGTGTGTGTGTTTGGGTGTGTCTGGTGTGTGTGAACTGTATGTGTCAAGGGCATGTGTGAGGTGTGAGTTGGGAGTGTGTTTCAGATGTGTGTGTAAGAGGTGTGTGTGATGTGTGTATGGTGAGTGTGTCTGGTGTGTCTGGGGGTGTGTGGGGTGTGTGTGAGGTGTGTGTTTGGATATGTCTGGTGTGTGAGGTGTGTATTTCTGGGGTGTGTGTCAGGTGTGCGTCTGGAGTGTGGGTCAGGTATGTGTATGTCAGGTGTGTGGTGTGTGTGTCAAGGGTATGTGTGAGGTGAGTGTGTTTGGGTGTGTCTGATGTGTGTTTCTGGGGTATGTGTCATGTGGGCATCAGGTGTGTGTGGGGCATGTGTTTGGCTGTGTCTGCTGTTTAAGCTGTGTGTTTCTGGGGTATCAGGTGTGTGTGTGGTATATGTGAGGTCTGTGTTTAGGTGTGTCTGGTGTGTGAGGTGTGTTTCTGGGGTGTCAGGTGTGTGTGTCAGGTGTCTGGGGTGTGTGTGAGGTGTGTGTTTAGATGTATTTGGTGTTTGAGGAGTGTGTTTCAGGGGAAGGGTGTCAGGTGTGTGTGGGGGTGTGTGTGACAGGTGTGTGGGTGTGTCTGGTGTGTCGGGTGTGGATGTGTCGAGTGTGTGTGTGTGAAGTGTGTGTTTGGATGTGTCTGGTGTTTGAGGTGTGTTTCTGGGGGTGTCAGGTGTGTGTCAGGTGTGAAGTGTGTGGATGTCTGGTGTTTGACGTGTATGTTTCTGCGGGGTGTCAGGTGTGTGTGGATGTATCTGGTGTTTGAGGTGTGTGTTTCTGGGGTGTGTGTGTCAGGTGTGTGAGGTGTGTGTCAAATGTGTCTGGGGTATCAGGTGTGTGTTGGGTGTGTCAGGTGTATGCTTCTGGGGGTGTGTGAAGTGTGTGTGTGTCAGGTGTGGGGTGTGCATCTGGGATGTGTGTGTCAGGTGTGTATCAGGTGTGTCTGGGGTGTGTGTCAGGTATGTGTGAAGTGTGTGTTTGGTGTTTGAAATGTGTGATTCTGGGGGTGTGTCAGGTGTGTGGGGTGTGTGCGCCTGGGGTGTGTGTGTGGATGTGTCTGGTGTTTGAGGTGTGTGTCAGGTGTGTGTGTCAGCTGTGTCTGGTGTGTGAGGTGTGTCTGTGAGGTGTGTGGGATGTGTGAGGTGTGTGTGTGGATGTTTCTGGTGTTTGAGGTGTGGTTTCTGGGGGTGTGTCAGGTATGTGTGTGAGGTGTGTGGTGAGGCCCGGGCAGGGTCCGAGGGGCGCATGCGCGGCTCCCTAGCAGGGGCGGTGGGTGGGGTAGGGGGGGTGCAGGGCCAGAGCCCAGGCCCCGCCTCCAGCCGCGTTTCCATGGCGACCGCAGCCTCGGTCTCGCCGCTTCAGCCCCCGCCCCGCCCGGCTGCGAAGCGTCTGGAACCGCATCCTCCGCATCCACATCCGCACCGTCGTCCTCCCCGAGCGCGTCCTGCAGCAGCTGCCAGTGGAGCCGCCTGTGAGCTATTTCCACATTTCTCCTTGCAGAGTGGGGGCGGGGGGCCCGAGTGGGTGCGGGGGTGCGAGGCGCGTGTGCGGCAGTGTGCGAGGTGCGTGTGCTCGCAAGTGCGCTTGTGCGTGGCGCGCGTGCGGATGAGGGTGTGAGTGTGCGTGTGTGCGAGGCGCGTGTGCGGATGCGAGTGTGCAGGGCGCGCTGCACCGCCGGCCCCCTCCCGCGGGCCTCCTCTGGTTGTCCCAGGCCAGGCCGACCCCGCGGACCCGAGGCAGTGGTCTCCAGGCCTCCCGTGACGGCGGGGCCCCGGCACGAGGGTCGCAGCCTGCAGTTCAGGGTGTCTCCGAGGTGGGCAGGGGGTGCCAGTTCCAGCTTCTGCCCAGCTGTCTGCGGGGTGGGGGGCGGGCGGCAGAAGGGGCGTCGGACCAGAGCACCGTGGAGCGGCTGCCCGCACGGGGGTGGGGGGTGGTCTTGATGGGGGCGTCTGCGAGACAGGCAGGAGGCGGCCAGAAGGCCGAGAGGGGCGCGGCTCCGGAACCACCTGCAACAGGCTCGGGTGCGGGGCCACAGGTGGCTGGACTGGAAGCGGAAGCAGCTGCGCGCCCACTCCCCTCCGCGGGGCTGCGCCGGCCCCGCAGTGCAGCCGCCTTTAAATCAGCCGGGCAGCCACGGCCGCCGGCAGCGCCAGGGGCGGGAGGCTGCGGTGGCGCCCGCGGGGGAGGGGCGGGACCCTGAGGGATCCGCAGTCACACGCTCTTGTGCCCGGCCCACACAAGCCCACCTGCGCGCACCCCCAGCGTGACGCAGCATTCCAGGTTGGGGGGCGCATGCGAAAGCGAGTCTGGGACGTGACCTCCAGCCGAGCTTCCATGGACTTTCGACTGAGAGCCCGCATCCCCGCCCCCGCCATCCATCTGTCCATCCGCACGGCCTCGCTCACCCGCGCCCCCACCAATCTGCCGTCAGCATCCCACGCCTCCCCCTGGGAGACAGGAGCCAGGCACTGCCTCCCTGCCAGAACGCGGCGGGTGGGGCGCAGGGGACCCGCAGAAGATGCCGCGACAGCGCAGGTGCAGGGAGGGGCCGGGAGGAGGAGCAGAGGCGGCCCCCTAGTTCCACGAGCCGCGTGCCTTCCGTGGGAGGAGGCCCCCATGATGCAGCAGTGCAAAGGGACTGTCTGGTGTGTGGGGCGGGAGGGTTGGACCCCACACACAGGCCAGTCCCCGCTTCCAACCCCGCATTGGAACCAGAAGGGAGGCTCCAGTGGGCCCCCAAAGGCTTTTTCTTCCTGAAGACGCTTCTCGGGCCTGTCTCCATTGCCATGCAAACCCGCGATGACGTAAATTGGCCGTCTGAGGAGTTGGAGTTGAAGTTTGGCTCGAAGGAGAACCCAGAAGCGCAGCTCCTCCTGGCGGGGTCCTGACCCCTGGCGCCGGCCCCCCGGGCCGTGACTGCGCCCCCCTCTCCGCCCCCCTCTCCCATCTGTACAGAGGCTGGGCTTGCTCTGGGAGTCCGCTTCGGGGAGTCCTCTGACCCCTCCTTCTCGGTGGTACCCCCACCCCCGCGGGCCAAGCTCCACCTCAAGCCCGGCGCGCGCCCGCCCTCGCCCCACAACCACGTCATTCCCCCGCCTCTTGGCCCTCCGCTGCTTCAGATTCCATGGATCTCTCCTGTATTTAAGCCCCGTAGGGCCTCGTCCGTCTCCACCTGCACACACAGGGACGCTGGCTGCACCGTGAAACCTCGTCCGCCGAGTGCCCATTGCCCCTGCCTGGGCCACGTGGGGACCCACCTCAGGCAGAGTCTCCAGCCCGGGGTGGGTGTTCGGGGGGCACTGCACGGCCTCTTCCGGAAAGGCCTGGCCGGGCACAGGATCGCCCGTTATGAACGCACCGCAACAAGGGGCACGGGTTAGGGCCCCAGAGCGCATGGTCAGGTCCAGGACTGGGCCCCCTGTCTCCCCTCGCCCAGCTCCTTCCGGCTCAGAGTGGCCTCCCCCATCTCCTATCCAGCCCTCGCTTTCCAGCCTCACTCCCGCCCACGCAGAGCCTTTCCCCCTCTGGTCCTTCCCCCTCAGTTCTTTCCACACACAAAATCTGCCACCTCCAAATCCTTCCCCCTCTGATTCTTCCCCCCTCATATCTTTCCCCCTCAGGTCCTTCCCCCCGCACGAGCCTCCCCCCTCAGTTCCCTCCCCCCCTCGTGCCCTCCCCCCTCAGATCCTTCAGAGCTTTCCCCTTCTGAGCCTTTCCGCCTCAGATCCTCCCCTACTCTGATCATTCCGCTTTCAGATCCTTCCCTCTCAGGTCTTTCCACACCTCTTAGATTCTTTCAACCCTCAGGTCTTTCCCCCTCAGATCCTTCCCGCCTGAGAGCCTTCCACTCAGATCATTCCGCCCTCAGGTTCTTGCTTATCATGCTTCCCCATCAGATCCTTCCACCTTCACATTCTTCCCCAGGCGAAAGTTGCCACCTTCTAACCTTTTTGCCCTCAGGTCCTTCCCCCTCAGTCATGCCCCCTCAGATCCTCCCCCCGTCAGATCCTTCCCCCCTCAGGTCCTTCCCCTTCATATCCTTCTCCGCTCAGAACTTTCCACTCACGGATCATTCCGCCCTCAGATTTTTCCCCCTCAGGTCCTTTCCCCCTCAGATCCTTCCCCGTTCAGATCCTTCTGCCCACAGAGCCTTCCCGCCTCAGAGCCTTCCACTCTCAGATCTTTCCCCCTCAAGAGTCTTCTCCCTTCAGAACTTTCCCTCTCACATACTTCCGCTCTCCGACCCTTCCCACCTGGGATCCTACCCCACTTGGATCCTTCCGCCAGTCTGATTCTTCCCGCCTCAGATCCTTCCACCCTCGGATCCTTCCCCCAGCGTCGGATCCTTCCCCCAGCGTCGGATCCTTACGCCCTCGGATCCCTCCCCCACCCCGTTGGGGTCCCTCCTCTCTCAGATTCTTCCACCTTCGACTCCCTCCGCTCCACCCCACCCCCACCCGCGCAATCTTCTCCCATTGGATCCCTCTGCCCTTGGATCCCTCACCCCTCGGATCCTTCCCCCCATCCGCGCCATCCTTCATCCTTACCCTTCAGATCCTTCCACCTTGCAATCATTCCACCCTCAGCTCCTTCCACCCTTAGATTCTTCTCCACGCAGATGCCTCCGCATTGTCTGTACTTGAGTGGCAGCAGCTGGGCAGAAGCTCTGTGACCACGGGTCCCCTGCTCCTGTTCCCGCGGCGCCTTCCCACACCTGGAACTCGCAGCGGAGCCTGGCCACTGCAGGGCGAGAAAGAGTGGTCACTGCTGGCTCTGGCAGTTAGTTAACTGGACGCCCCAGCGCTGCTGTCACAAATTACAAGCAGGTGGCTTAAAATAAATTCTTTCACAGTTCTGAAGTCAAGAAGTCCAAAATGAAGGTGTTCGCGGGGCCATGCTCCCTCCAAAGCCTCTAGGGGAGCTTCTTCCTCGCTTCCTCCAGCTTCTGGTGGCCCAAGCAATCCTTAGGTTTCAGCTGCATCATTCCAGTCCCTGCTCTGTCTACACATAGCACTCTTCTACACTTAATTTCCCTGTAATAAGGATACTAGTTTTGGATCAACACCCACCCTGATTCAGGACGAATTTATTTTAGCTTGATTACATCTGCAAAGACCCTATTTTCAAATAAGGTCCCATTCAAAGGCACCCCTCACACAGATCCTAAGACTTGAATGTATTTTTGAGGGAACATCGTTCAGCCCACAATGTACCCTCATCATTTGTGGGTTGCAACTGTCTTCTCCCAGTATTGGTTTCTGCTACCATTTTCTGAAGGCTGTTTTGATAAGCAGAAGTTCATAGTTTTAATGAAGTCATTTTATCAATATTTTCTTTTGTGGTTAGTACCTCTTGTCCTAGTGAAAAAATCTTTCCCTCCCTGAGATCAGAAAAATCTTCTCCTGTATTATCTTTGAGATGCTTTATTGTTTTGCTTTTCCAATTCAGGTTTATCCACCTGGAGTAGATTTCTCTGTGTAATGTGAGGTAGGGATCAGGCTCACTGCTTTTGATGCGGACAGAGGTTTACTGAGAGGCAGCCACACTGCAAATCAGGGTCTGTGTGTGCAAAGTGTGTCATGTGGGACTTCTTCCACCACACAGTAGCCCCACACCACTCCATTTCCAGTGCTGTGCAACAAGCCAGACCTGGCAGGTGAGACCTCCTCCATGTTTTTTTGTTTGTTTGTTTGTTTGTTTTTGATGGAGTTTTGCTCTTGTTGCCCAGGCTGGAGTGCAGTGGCACAATCTCGGCTCACTGCAACCTCTGCCTGCCAGGTTCAAGCGATTCTCCTGCCTCAGCCTCTCGACTAGCTGGGATTATAGGCGCCTGGCTAATTTTTGTATTTTTAGTCAAGACGGGGTTTCACTATGTTGGCCAGGTTGGTCTCAAACTCCTGATCTTGTGATCCACCCGCTTCTGCTTCCCAAAATGCTGGGATTACAGGCATGAGCCACCATGCCCGGCAGTCCATGTTATTTTCCAAGATACTTGGTGTGTTCCTGCCCCTCTGCTTTCCATGTAAAATGACAGTGCTTGTCAAGTTCATTTAAAAAACTGTTGGGATTTTGATTAAGATTTACTGCATCTATAGATTGGGGGGTGGGTAATTTGTTTAAACATGGAAACTCCCCAAATCCATAGACACAGCCTTCCCCCTTTACTTGGGGGATTTAGCTTTTCTTGGTCTCTGTCGACAATGTTCCCTGGTTTCCATGTGGAGGCCCTGCCCTGTCCCTGTTCCTCAGCTCTTTTTACACCTATTCCTGAGGATTTGATAGTTTTGATATTATTTAAATGGAGTACTTCAATAAATTATGTATTTATTTATTTTTGCCACTCACATATAGGAATGTAACTGATTTTTGAATATCTTAAATCCAACAGCCTTGCCAAACTCACTTTTTGATCCTTATGATTAGTCTATAGATTCTTCTGGGGTTTCTAAACACAGAAAGTGTTTCATGGGTGAATAATCAGAGTATTATTTATTCTTGTCTGGCACTAGAGCTCATTTCATTGTCCTACCCTACAGCATTGGCTGAGACCTCTAGCGCCATAACTTGTAGAACCGCAGATCAAGGTGCTTTCAGGATTCACATTCAGTGAGGCTTGCTGTGGGGATTTTGTGGTTCACTGTTACTGGATTACAGTACTCACCTCCTGCCTTAGTGCGCTAATGGGTCCGAGGAATAGTAAATGAGCCCTGATTCTTACCGAGTTACTTCTACTCCTCTAGCAATTGATTAGATACGCTTTTTCATTGTTCTGTTAATACGGTGAAAAATAGATTGCTTGCCAAATGTTAAGCCAAACTTCATTTCCAGAATACACCCAACCTGTCATATGTTACCCTTGTTGTATTCGCTGGACTCACCCTGCTTGAGCTTTGGGGCTTCGCAGTGGTGTGCGCCTGTGGAGGGGGCTGGCCTGTGAGCTCCTCTCCGATGCTGTCCTTGCTGGGTTAGGGGACTGAGGCTACGTTGGCTGCAGGAGCTGGTGAGTGCTCCCTTGTCTTTCTGGAAGAGTTTTGTGGACGTTTGCATTACTTTCCCTGTAAATGGTTGCTAGAATGCTGTGGTGATGCTGTCCGCGCTTGGAGTTCTTTGTGAGAAGGTTGCAATGGCAGATTCTCTTTCTTTCTTCTTCTTTTCTTTTTTTTTTTTTTTTTTTTGAGGCGGAGTCTCATTCTGTCACCCACGCTGGAGTGCAGTGTCGCGATCTTGGCTCATTGCATCCTCCGCCTCCCGGGTTCAGGCGATTCTCCCGCTTCAGCCTCCCGAGTAGCTGGGACCCCAGGCGCCACCATCGCACCGGGCCGCAGGTTCCGTTTCTACTGCACACAGGACCTTTCTTTTTTTCCTTTGATTGAATACATTTTGTTTTTCTGCTTTTTCCATCCATCAGCTCGGAGGTCATCCGCTACATTCCTTTTCTCTAGAAGGTCCGCCTGAAGGCGAAGCCGAGCACCCTCGGCCTCTCCGGGGTTAGTGGGGCCCTGCTGTGGCGTTCAGCTCCGCAGGGGCCCGGCTCTCCGCGGCCTTTAGCGCCGGGCTCGCAGCTGGGCTGACTCGCGGGTGCCCTCTTGTGGCCGCTCTGTCTCACTTCCTGCGTCTCCGGCAGAGTCGCCGGACAGAACCAGGACTGACTTCAGGATAAGCACGTCCCATGCCGCTTATTGCGAGGGATGTTCTTATATTACAAATGGGCTCGTTGCTTATCTGAAATTCAAATTTAGCTGGGTCTCCAGCATTTTTATGTGCTGAGTCTGGCACCCAACTCTCCAGACTGATGTCCGGGATTGTCGGCTTTAGGAGGTTGTCTAGAGTCAGGCCCGGTGGCTCATTCCTGTAATCCCAGCACTGTGGGAGGCTGAGGCAAGGAGATCGCTTGAGACCAGCCTGGGCAACCTGGCGAAACCCCGCCTCTACAAAACATGTAAAAATTATCCAGGCGTGGTGGTTTGCGCCTGTGGTCCCAGGTACTTGGGAGGCTGAGATGGTAGGATTGCTTAAGCCCAGGAGGCAGAGGCTGCAGTGAACCAAGATCACACCACTGCACTCCCACCTGGGCCACAAAACAAGATCCTGTCTCAAAAAAAAAAAAAGGAAGAAGAAGAAGGAAAAAGAGGAGGTTGTCTAGAGCAGCCGCTGGTGGAAGACTCCCCTGGCTTCATGGACAGTCACTGGTTGGGGTGCTCTCCCCTGCAGTGCTGTGGGGTCCAGAGGGGCTGTAGGGGTCAAGAAGGTACAGTACCCAGCATCTGGCTGGATTTGACCGGTTTGCCCAAGGAGGCTGGCCTGACCACTTTACAGCCTGTCCCTGGCTCTGGTGTGAGGAGCATTAGGACCAGCTCAGGGTCCTCTGGCTTTAGAGCCAGCTGGCGTGGGTGTGCAGGGGGCAGCCTGTGGGCAGTGACCCTGTCTGTCTCTGGACAGGACAAGCACTGCCATCCACCATGGTGAAGCTGGGCTGCAGCTTCTCTGGGAAGCCAGGTAAAGACCCTGGGGACCAGGATGGGGCTGCCATGGACAGTGTGCCTCTGATCAGCCCCTTGGACGTCAGCCAGCTCCAGCCGCCGCTCCCTGACCAGGTGAGGGCCTGGGCCAGTGTGGGGTCCCTTCTCAGGCTCCCCTGGGAACAAAGGGGTGTGGGGTGAGGTTTGTCTAGATGTGGCCTCTTCCCAGGTGCAGTAGAGCAAGCAGAAGAAGGACCATGGGGACCAAAACCCCAGTTGGCCATGGGCACTCTATGTGACCTCCTGGTCAGCTCTCCCATATGCCAGAGCTGGGCAAACTGGCCAACGGGTAACCAAGAATTCACGCACTGCCTCCTAGACAGCAGCCCGCCCACGTGCTGTCCATAGGGCACCCAGCAGGCAACGCTTCCCACCCTTCCCCTCGGGGCATGGCCCTGTCCTGGGTTGAGCCTGAGATATGGAGGTCCTTGGGCAAGTGACCACTGGGGGTGCTTATAGCAGAAACTGGGGAGAAGCAAAGAGCTCAGTTCTAGCCCAGCCCAGTTTGACCCACTAGGGAGTTGTGCAGCATGAAGGGTACCCCGAGTTTCCCTGCTGGAGGTGGGGGCAGCATCTATGCTGGGGACCCGGGACAGGAGGACCACCCCTGCTGGCCAAGGGCAATTCTCCAGCACCCTGAATTGAAGGCAGCAGGCAAAGCGAGGGGCTCCGTCAGCAACCAGGCCAAGCCCAGGGCTGCCATGTGCCCAGCAGACTTTCAGTGTCCACCTTCCCTTGGCCTAACTTGGTGGCTGCTGGAGCCCTGTCATTCACCAGACGGTCCTGGGAGATGGTCAGGGTCAACTCCACTGCCACGAAGCTGAGCCTGGCTCCTTCCCCTCTCAGTTCAGGGCTCTCTTGGGTCCCTGCCAGCTGCCCACTGAGGCCATGGCCATCTCTTTTCACAGGTGGTCATCAAGACGCAGACAGAATACCAGCTGTCCTCCCCAGACCAGCAGAAGAAGTTCCCTGACCTGGAGGGCCAGAGGCTGAACTGCAGCCACCCAGAGGAAGGGCGCAGGGTAACCACACTCACCCCGCCCACTGTGGGGGCTCAGGGCAGGGGGAGAAGGTGGAAGGCAGCTGGGGGTGCCTGGGCTCAGGCCAGGCCGGGCTGGAGTCCCATTGCTGTCTGCGAGGAGAGGGTGGCAGTGAGTCATCCCGCCCAGAGCTGGCCTCCAACTGCCCTGCAGTCATCAGGCCCCCTCACGGGGCTGCAGGTGCGGACTGACCAAACAGTGGTGCTCCTGAGATGTTTCTCTTCCTGGGAAGCGCTGGCCAGTACTGCTTGCCTGTTTGCCCAGAGGGTCATTGTCTCATCTTCAGTGACTTACGGGCTTTCTATGTAATACTTTCTTTCTGCAGTATATCTGGCAAATATCTTCTCTCATCCTCTTGTTTAAATCTCTCAACGTTATTAAGATAGCTTTAGTCATTTTTAGTGAACTGTTTCCAAAGCCTTCCATTCTCCAGTATTAAGATCTGCTAGGGCTCCCCGCCCCTGGCTTCACGTTCCAGTCTGCAGCCCATGTTACAGCACCCACCGTGGGCAGTCCCCTGGGAGGCCTGGTGAATGCAGCCTCCAACTCACCTGAGGTTGTGGCCCCCATCCCCTGTGGAGCCCACACCGAAGGGAAGCTGCAAATTCCTGCAAGACCCACCTGGGTCAAAGGCCACATCACTTTACCTGGTGGCAGATGTCTCCAGAACCCCAGTGGAGGGGCTGCCAGCAAGGCCTGGCCCCCAGGGTTGATGCCTGCACACTTGACCCTCGGAAAAGTCGGAAAAGCCACTGGCTGCCCAGGGCAGGGGTGGGGTATCAAGACTGGAGGGCGGGGATGGTCCTGTGCCAGCCCCAGCCCCTGAGGGGCTCCCCACAAAGGTGACCCCCGCCTGGCGTGGCTGAGCCCCTCTCTGCCCTCCCTCCAGCTGCCCACCGCGCGGATGATCGCCTTCGCCATGGCGCTGCTGGGCTGCGTGTTGATCATGTACAAGGCCATCTGGTACGATCAGTTCGCCTGCCCCGACGGCTTCCTGCTGCGGGTAAGGGGGGCCAGGGCTCTGGTGGGGGCAGTGGAGCTGCCCCTCCTCCCATAGCCTCCAGGCAGCGGGTGGCAGGGGTGTCTACTGCTGCTGGAGGAACGTAGTCTCCAAAGCCGTGTTCCTGTTCCTTCTCTAGAACATGAAATTCTATCTTTTGAAAATTTAAAAGAAAAGATGTGTTAGTGATGGGCTTCTCTTCTTGCAATTTAAAAAATAAGTAAGGCCGGGCGCGGTGGCTCAAGCCTGTAATCCCAGCACTTTGGGAGGCCGAGATGGGCGGATCACGACGAGGTCAGGAGATCGAGACCATCCTGGCTAACACGGTGAAACCCCGTCTCTACTAAAAAATACAAAAAACGAGCCGGGCGAGGTGGTGGGCGCCTGTAGTCCCAGCTACTCTGGAGGCTGAGGCAGGAGAATGGCGTAAACCCGCGAGGCGGAGCTTGCAGTGAGCTGAGGTCCAGCCACTGCACTCCAGCCTGGGCGACACAGCGAGACTCTGTCTCAGAAAAAATAAATAAATAAATAAGTAAAAGATGAGGCAGAAAAGATCGCCATCCAGCCGTCTCTCTAGGGGTCATCTGTCCTCCTGAGTGATTTGTGTGAGGTTTTATTTTTGTATAACATGATATTAATGCTCCCTACATATTTGGCAAATATTTTCTTCCATCCTTTTTTTTTTTTTTATCTCTTTGCCAATAATAGTTATAGCATTTAGTGTGTTTTTAAGCCTTTTATTTATCAGAAGTAAAATCTCCTTTTCTCCTTAACTCCATGGTTTACGTTCTGGAGCGCGCTCGCAAAGGCCTTGCTGGGCTGAGCAGGTCCACTGGTGTCTGTGCCCCTCTCCCTGGGTGGCCCCCTGAGGCCCTTACAACCCGCGACGTCCTGGCTCCGTGCCCCCCACCCCAGGGCCCTGAGTTCTGAACCGGAGGCTGACCTTCAGTGTCCTGAAACCATGGCTCCGTTACAAACTGTCCGCAGTGCCCCCAACCGCAGAAGCGGGAGGGCCCGGGACCGGGGCGCACAGGAGGGCTCAGCCCGCCGGCCCTGACCCAGCCCTTCCCGCAGCACAAGATCTGCACGCCGCTGACCCTGGAGATGTACTACACGGAGATGGACCCCGAGCGCCACCGCAGCATCCTGGCGGCCATCGGGGCCTACCCGCTGAGTCGCAAGCACGGCACGGAGACGCCAGCGGCCTGGGGGGACGGCTACCGCGCCGCCAAGGAGGAGCGCAAGGGGCCCACCCAGGCTGGAGCGGCCGCGGCCACCGAACCCCCCGGCAAGCCGTCGGCCAAGGCGGAGAAGGAGGCGGCGCGGAAGGCGGCCGGGAGCGCGGCGCCCCCGCCCGTGCAGTGATGGTCTCCGGCCCCGCAGCCCGGTCCGGGGTAGGTGCGCGCCGCGGGGCCCGGGCCGGCTCTGCCCAGGTCTCTTCCTGGCCTCCTGACACCGCTTCTGAGCCAGAGACCCCCGCCACCCGTCCCTTCCTCTTCCCTCCGACCCGGCCCGCCAGAACCTCGGGAGTGGGGGGTGTGAATCTGAGCCCACCGTGGGGCGCAGTGTCCGTGGGGAGCCCCCAGCCGCGTCGCCGCTCTTAACCCTCGGGCTCTGTCTCCGCAGCGTCCCCCGCCAGCTCCTGTGACCAGCGCGTCGCCCGATGCTCTCCGCCGTGTTCGTGTCTCGCCCCCAGGCG
The DNA here is from genome assembly GCF_002776525.5 of Piliocolobus tephrosceles. Taxonomy (NCBI): domain Eukaryota; kingdom Metazoa; phylum Chordata; class Mammalia; order Primates; family Cercopithecidae; genus Piliocolobus; species Piliocolobus tephrosceles. The sequence goes on from NC_045442.1 coordinate 624,660, forward strand.
CCCTCGCTGCAGCCCCGCCCCCGTGGGTCTCTGACTCTGTCGCTTTTCTCTAAGTAAAGATTTCACGTTCACCGGAGTCTTCCATCTCTCCTGCGCGTCCTCTGCCCGGCTGGCCTTTCTCCCGCCCCCCACCCCGCCAGCTGTGAGTGAGGCCGGCATTGTGCTCCCCCCAGGGACCTCCGAAGGACCCAGGAGAGATTCCGTGGGGGCAGCTCCCGGGAAGCTGTGGCGCGCCCAGGTGGAGCACGTGCATCCTCGCGCTGCGTGGTCCCGGCCTTGTCCAAGCCCCACCGGGATATGCCTTAATGGCGGGGCTCTGGCCCACCCAGGGGAGCCTCAGGTCCATCCCTAATCGCTGCCCAGTCCCTTGTCCTGCTGGTTCCACCCCCACCATCTCTACCTGGTGCTGGGCCTGGGTCCCGGGCGTCTCCCCTCTGACAGGAGTGTCTGCCTCCCCGCTGACCCCTGGTTCTGGGCGGCACCCATGAGCAGCTTCTGTCTCCTAGATGTGCGGCCCACAGTCATAAATCACCAAGTGAAGAAAGAAGTGAATGGGGGCGTCTGAGTGGGGAGTGGCGCCTGAGGAGGGGTGAGCTCTGGCTCCTGGGGTCTGGGGTCTCCGTGTCCCTGGAGCCAGATGAAAGATGGTAAGGCTGAAGGGCCAGAGGAGCCTAGAGCTGCCGTGAGTCCCCCCGCAGCATCCCCACCACAGCCCCAGCATCCCCACCTCAGCCCCAGCCAACTCCCGGCACTGAACACTACAGGGAATGGACTTTGGCAGATCTCACCCACCGCCTGCACCACCCCAACCAGCTGCAGCTCTGCAGGGCCGCCCACCCAAACACCTGTCCTGGGATCCCTTTCCCCTGGGGCCCAGACACCCCACCTGGTGGGAGGGGAGTTCCGGCCTTGGGACTAAGGGCTTGCCGCTAAGAGACAGCAACAGAGCCTAGGCGGTCCCGCTAGCCACTGGAAGCAGCTTCAGGCAGGAGGGGCCGGCATTTCCTGCACTGCCTGGTGGAGGGTGGGGGCCTCACATACAGGTGGGATCCCCTTGGGAAGCCCCGCCTTGATCTCAGCATGGAGCCCAGTGACTTGGAGAACAGCCCAGGGCAGCCTCTAGGGCATCAAGGGAGCTGCCAGCGCCAGTGCCAGTGGATCTAACCTGTTCCTGGGCACTGGGCTAGGGGACTGGATAGTCACTGGAGTCCTGGTTGTGAACACAGGGCTGGATGCTCAGACCAGAGTGGATGGAAGACCCCCACCATTGGCTCCCAGGCCTGCTGGCAAGGTGGGGATCTAGGCAGCTTCCCAGCTCAGTGGGACTGGCCTGCTTTGGAACAGTGGGCAGTGCCCAGGAAGCCTGTGATCTGGGCCTGCCAGGGAAGCCGTGGTGAACTGGAGGCCAGCCAGGTGGGGTCAGGGAAGGCAGGGCCATGCACACCACACCCTTCACTGCTGGACTTCTAAGGGCATTGAACAGGCACATGCAGAACTGAGTTGGCCCTAATGGCCTGCAAGAGAGGAGGGCTGGGGGCCTGGGGCCTCAGCTGGGATATATGAGGGCAGGGAGTCTCTGCATGGCTGATGTTTGAATTAAAATACAGCTTTTCCCTTGTACTTTATTATTTTATTTTATTTTATTTTTTGAGACAGAGTCTTGCTCTGTCACCCAGGCTGGAGTGCAGTGGCGTGATCTCCATTCACTGCAAGCTCTGCCTCCTGGGTTCACACCATTCTCCTGCCTCAGCCTCCCGAGTAGCTGGGACTACAGGCGCCCGCCACCATACCTGGCTAATTTTTTTGTATTTTTAGTAGAGATGGGGTTTCACTATGTTAGCCAGGATGGTCTCGAACTCCTGACCTCGTGATCCACCTGCCTTGGCCTCCCAAAGTGCTGGGATTACAGGTGTGAGCCATTGCACCTGGCCATGCCAGACTATAACAATCAATTCTCAGCTAGGCGCGAGCAATGGCTCACGCCTGTAATCCCAGCACTGTGGGAGGCCGACATGGGCGGATCACTGTAGGGTACAGCCCTACGGGGCTTAGCGGGTGTTCTCCCCGCGTGTGGAGACGAGAGATTGTAAGAAATAAAGACACAAGACAAAGAGATAAAGAGAAAGCAGCTGGGCCCCGGGGACCACCACCACCAAGACGTGGAGACTGGTAGTGGCCCTGAACGGCTGGGCGCGCTAATATTTAGTGCATACAAGAACAAAGAGGCAGGGTAAGGAGGGTGGATCTTCTAAGTGATTGACAAGGTGAAACAAGTCACGTGATCACAGGACACAGGGCCCTTCCCTCTTAGGTAGCAGAAGTAGAGAGGCAAGGCAGCATATGTCAGCGTTTTCTTCTATGCACTTGTAGGAAAGATCAGACTTTAAGACTTTTACTATGTCTTCTACCGCTGTCTACTACGAACTTCAAAGAGGAACCAGGAATACGGGAGGAACATGAAAGTGGACAAGGAGCGTGACCGTTGAAGCACAGCACCACAGGGAGGGGTTTAGGCGGCCAGATGACTGTGGGTAGGCATGGATAATATCCAGCCTTCCACAAGAAGCTGGTGGAGCAGAGTGTTCCCTGACTCCTCCAAGGAAAGGAGACTACCTTTCGCGGTCTGCTAAGTAACAGGTGCCTTCCCAGACACTGGCGTTACCACTTGACCAAGGTGCCCTCAAGCGGCCCTTATGCGGGCGTGACAGAAGGCTCACCTCTTGCCTTCTAGGTCACTTCTCACTATATCTCTTCAGCACCTGACCCTATACCCGCCGGTTATTCCTTGGTTATATCAGTAATACAACAAAGAGTAATATTAAAAGCTAATGATTAATAATGTTTATACTAGTGATTGATAATGTCCATGATCATCTCTATATCTAATTTGTATTATAACTACTCTTATCCTATTTCCTTTATTATACTGAAACAGTTTGTGCCTTCAGTCTCTTGCCTCGGCACCTGGGTAATCCTTCACCCACAGATCACAAGGTCAGTAGATCAAGACCATCCTGGCTAACACAGTGAAACCCCCTCTGTACTAAAAAAAAAAAAAAAAAAAAAAAAAAAAAAAAAAAAAAAACTACAAAAAATTATCTGGGTGTGGTGGCAGGCGCCTATAGTCCCAGCTACTCAGGAGGCTGAGGCAGGAGAATGGCATGAACCTGGGAGGCAGAGCTTGCAGTGAGCCAAGATCGCGCCACTGTACTCCAGCCTGGGCGACAGAGCAAAACTCCGTCAAAAAAAAAAAAAAAAAAAAAAAAAAAATCATCGGGTCAGGTGCCGTGGCTCACACCTGTAATCCTAGCACTTTGGTTGGCCAAAGTGGGTGGATCACAAGGTCAGGTGATCAAGATCATCCTGACTAGCACGGTGAAACGCGGTTGAGAGATGAAGCCAGCTGGACTTCCTGGGTCAAGTGGGTACTTGGAGAACTTTTCTGTCTTACAAGAGGATTGTAAAATGCACCAATCAGCACTCTGTAGCTAGCTAGAGGTTTGTAAAATGCACCAATCAGTGCTCTGTAAAAACACACCAATCAGCGCTCTGTAGCTAGCTAGAGGTTTGTAAAATGGACCAATCAGCACTCTGTAAAATGGACCAATCAGCAGGACATGGGCAGGGACAAATAAGGGAATAAAAGCTGGCCACCACCCCCCCATATGCCCCAGCCAGCAGGGGCAACCTGCTCGGGTTCCCTTTCCCAATGTGGAAGCTTTGTTCTTTCACACTTCACAATAGATCTTGCTGCTATATATGCTTTGGGTCCGTGCCACCTTTAAGAGCTCTAACACTCACTGCGAAGCGGTCTATGGCTTCATTCTTGAAGTCAGCGAGACCACGAACCCACCAGAAGGAACCAACTCCAGACACACTACACACCGTCTCTACTAAAAATACAAAAAATTAGCTGGGCATTGTGCTGGGCGCCTGTAGTCCCAGCTACTCAGGAGGCTGAGGCAGGAGAATAGTGTGAACCTGGGAGGCGGAGCTTGCAGTGAGCCAAGATTGTGCCGCTCACTCCAGCCTGAGCAACAGAGCAAGACTCAAAAAAAAAAAAAAAAAAAAATCCTCATAGTAAGTAATCAAGCAAGAACTCACTCGTTACCTTGAGAGTGGCACCAAGCCATTCATGTCTGCCCCATGACCCAAACACCTTCCATCCAGGCCCCACCTTGAACGTTGGGGGTCAAATGTTAACATCCAAACTCTAGCATCTGGCATTCCACCCCATCCGCTCTATCACACTCCACCACCTCGTCTATCTACCTACCAGCCTATCAATTACCTGTCACCTATTGTCTATGGCCTATTATCTGTCATCGATCACCTATTGTCTATCACCTATTATCCTCTATCATCTATCACCTACCATCTATTATCTATCATCTATCAATAATCTGTCATCTCTTTAGCTGCTACCTACCTAACGTTTTTTCTGAGCCAATGAGTGAATGGGGCATCTGAGTGGGGAGTGGGGAGTGGGGTCTGAGGATGTGTAAGGCATCTCCCATTCCCTTGGAGCCAGATGGGAGCTGAGAAGGGCTCAGGGGCTCCTGGAGCTGCCGTAAGTCCCACCCTTCCCACCCGGCCTGGCAACTCCTTGCACTCAGAGGAAGTGACCTCTTTACCCTTAAATGCTTCAGTGTGGATTCCCCGCAAACAGGGGCGTTTTCTTACGTAAGCTTCATGCAATGATCAAAATCAGAAATTTAGGTTTCTAGATCCACACAACCCACATGAAAGCCAACGGGGGGGGGGGGGGGGGCTTCTGGCTTCCCTGTGTGCGAGCATGGATGCACGTACAGAGAGGAGGGGCGTGGATTGTGTGAGCGTGTGTGAGTGTGAGCACGGAACCACATACAGAAAGGAAGTGGAGTGGATCGTCTGTGCACGTGAATGAGCGTGAGAGGCAGAGAGGGGCAAGGGGGACAGTAGGAGTCAAGGAATGTGTCCACTGTGTTCCCAGCACCGGCCTTCAAATCTGGCTAATTCTTGGAGCTCACCTGTCACCTGCTCATCTACAGATGGGTAAACTGAGGCCCGCGGCAGAGGCCTTACATTCGCGCAGGGTGGCTGGAGCCGGGAGGATGTCTACGGACCCCTGCCTGCTCCCACACCTCCTCCCACAGGCTCCCAGCCGCCTGCCCCTGGCAGTGGGAGGCCTGGAAGCTGGGCCAGGACCATGGCGACCGCCGACTCTGGGCGGCTCCCCACGGGGCCACCCACATCCTCCAAGCGCGTCCCTCCACGGTGTCCGAGCTGACGCCCAGCGGAGAAGGTGACACTTCGCTGACGCCTCCAGGAGGTGGCGCTGCAGCCAGCCGTGCCGACCCGGGCCGCGGGGAAAGGGGAGGACGGCGACCGGTCGCCTGAGGTCTTCGTCGCCGCACGCCCCGGGGTATCGGCCGGCTGGCGGTGGAGCAGACACGGGCACAGCCTGTCCCTGTGAGGAGCGGGCGCAGGGGCCGGAGGATGAAGGGACGGGGCTTGGCGGCCCCGGCCTCCCTGTTTCCTGTGAAGGAGGACGGGGACCGGCACCGGCACTCACGGCTGCACTTCAGCCCGGAGTCATCCAGCACAGCTGGGCCCTGGCCTCTCCACCTGTGTGTGTTCCGGGGGGTGCGGCCTCTCCATCTCTGCCTCCTGAAGGAGAGTGCGGCCTTTCCATCTCTGTGTCCTGGGGGGGTGCGGCCCTTCCATCTCTGTGTCCTGGGGGGGTGCGGCCTTTCCATCTCTGTGTCCTGGCGGGGGTGCGGCCTTTCCATTTCTGTGTCCTGGGGGAGGTGCGGACCTTCCATCTCTGTGTCTGGGGGTTGTGGACATTCCATCCTGTGTCTCCTCTGAGTCTTCTCTTGACAGCTGTGACCTGGAAGCCACGGCCAGGTGTGTCCAGAGTTGGTTCCTTCCAGTGGGTTCATGGTCTCGCTGACTTCAAGAATGGAGCCACAGACCTTCGCGGTGAGTGTTACAGCTCTTAAAGATGGCATGGACCCAAAGAGTGAGCAGCAGCAAGATTTATTGTGAACAGCAGCGGGTTGCCACTGCTGGCTGGGCAGGGGAGGGGATTGTGTGTGTTTGTGTTTGTGTGTGTGTGTGTGTGTGTGTGTGTGTGTGTGTCTCGGGCCAGCTTTTATTCTCTGTATTTGTCCCTGCTCATGTCCTGCTGATTGGTCCATTTTACAGGGTACTGATTGGTCCATTTTAAAAACTTCTAGCTAGCTACAGAGCACTGATTGGTGCGTTTTTACAGAGCCCTGGTCGGTGCATTTTATAAACCTCTAGCTAGCTACAGAAAAGTTCTCCAAGTCCCCACTGGACCCAGGAAGTCCAGCTGGCTTCAGCTCTCACAGGTCTTGCAGCAGAAACATGAGCATCTCTGCCTGGCGCGGTGGCTCACGACTGTAATCCCAGCACTTTGGAAGGTCGAGGCAGGCAGATCACCTGAGGTCAGGAGTTCAAGACCAGCCTGGCCAACATAGTGAAATGCTGTATCTACTAAAAATACAAAAAGTAGCCGGGTATGGTGGTGTGCGTCTGTAATCCCAGTTACTCAGGAGACTGAGGCAGGAGAATCGCTTGAACCTGGGGGGCGGAGGTTGCAGTGAGCCAAGGTCATGCCACTGCACTCCAGCCTGGGCAAGAAGAGCACGACTGTCTCAAAAAAAAAAAAAAAAAAAAAAAAAGGAAAAACAGAAAAAGAAAGAAAAGAAACATGAGCATTGTTTGGACGAAGGGAGGCAAGATGGTGCACTTCCGGGTTCTTCTTCACCACCAACTCTTCCCGCGCGAAAATGCAGCCGGCGACCCGGGCGGGTGCAGACCAACTGGGCATGCGCCAGGTGACGTCAATCCGAAGAGACCAAGATTTACCTGGTCGCACCTGCGGAACGCCCCTGACACGCCCATGCCCCACCTATTGCCCTCCCACTCCTAGAAAAGCCGCTCTCCGCCATTGAGCCACGCTGCCTTCTCACAGCCCGGCGGCCTTCTTGCAGCCCCACTCCTGTCGGGATGTCGGGACTGTGGGAAGTCCGTCCGAGGGCCCCACGGGGGGACTCTGCCGGCCTCCTTCCCCGGAGGCCGACAGACTTCTCCCGCACACGTTAGGTTACCAAAATAAACGTGCAGTTTTGCTGTTACACTTGCCTACCCGCTGGTTCTTTTGCGCCCGCTCGGCTGGTCTTAGAAAAACAAGACAGATGGTGCCGAAACCCGGGAGGAGACCCCTCCTCAGAGCCCCCAGGGTCCGGGGAGCCTCCTCCTCCTCATTCCACGCCGCGGATGGACCAGGACCTGAGACCCGCTTCGCTCGCTCACACGGCCTCTCTGGGGTAAGTGCCCTTGTCTCCTCTTTACCTCCCTCGGCCAGAAACCCTGTGCAGGTCCGAGGTCCATTTTGAGCCACCAAGTGGCTTGGGAGAGCCTTGCAGGACGGAGACGTCCGCCTGAAGGTACTCTCCACTTTGGCTTCAAGAGCCTCCAGTCTGTCTCTGCTGGTTCCAAAGGACGCTTTGAAGCCAGGCAGAGATCCACTTCCATTTCCATTGTGTCCATTGTGTGTCGGTAAAGAGGAAACAAACGGGAAACCCCCCCAGTCCAAATTTCCAAAGAGCACCCCCTTAGGGTGCCTCCTAGCCAATTTAAAAACCTTACAGCTTGAACAAGAACTTAGGAGGAAGCGGTTAATTTTCCTTTCCACTGTGGCGTGATCGACCTCAGCAATTTCTGCCAGCGGCTAGGCAAGTGGTCCGAAATTTACATACAAGGCTTTTAGGCCTTGGGCTCTCGTCCCTATACTCCTTCTCTCCACCCCCTCCCTTCCTGCCCAGACTCCTCCTCCTCCCCCCATCCAGACTCTCCTCCTTCCTCCTCCTTATCTACTAGTAATCCACTCGGTCCGTGCCTCCTTCGGGGCCCCCAACTGGCTGTCTTGAGTCCCCTATCTCTGCCCACACCCTCCTACAGTGTTAGCGCCTTTGCGAGAGGTGGCTGGGGCGGAGGGGGTAGTCAGAGTACATGTCCCTTTTTCATTGGCCGATCTTTCCACCATTTTGGCGTCTTATTTCTCAATCAGCTCCTGACATTCGTAAAAAATTTCAAAAGGTAGAGGATGGTCCTCAGACACCAATACAAGACCTGGTTAAATTAGCCTTTAAGGTCTATAGCTCCAGAGAGGAGACGGCAGGCTCGCCTTGAACAGAAGTTACAGCTCCTAGCAGCGGCTTTACAGCCCAGTCGAAACCCCAGACCAGAGAGCACAAACCCCTCAGACTCCAAAGCTACAAAAGGAGCCTGCCTGCTATAAGTGCGGCAAGGCAGGACACTATGCCAACAGGTGTCCGCAAGGTCCCCGAGCCCCAACGCAGCCTTGCTATAAGTGCAAGGCATCAGGACATTAGGCCAGTGAATGTCCTAACCCTCGTCCACCAGCAACCCCCTGCCCTGCTTGCCAGCAGGGAGGAAACTGGAAGTCTGATTGCCCCACCCTGAGAACAGGTGCCGCGCCTCTACATGACCCCCTTTCCCAGGATCCTGGGAGCTCCTTCCAGCTCCTACATCTGGACGATGACAACTGAAGGTGCCGAGACTCGGGGACCCCCATCACCCTCGCCGAGCCGCGGGTAACTCTCCTGGTAGCGGGTAAGACAATTACTTTTTTAATCAACAGCGAGGCTCCCTATTCTGTTTTGCCGTCCTTCTCTAGACCTAGCCTTCCATCCAATATCTCTGTAGTAGGAGTAAGTGGAAAGCCATCCACTCCACGAAAAACTCCACCCCTTAATTGCTGCCTGGCCAACAATTACTTTGCGCAGTCGTTCCTCATTCCCAGCTAAAAAGGGCCCCTACCGAAAGCAATCAGTGGAAATCAGTTTGGCTTTCCCCCACTCGCCTCAAACTTACTAAATTTTCTTAACTATCTCATACTCCCCAACCTTGCCAGGACTATCCTTCTGGGTTTTGCCCATATTCCAACAAATGCTTCCATTCCTCATTCCTATACTAATACTGTGCCTTATTTTATTTTTCATCCATACGTCCAAATACCAACCATGGGCCCCGACCTTAACGACACCCCTTAACAGCAGGAAGTAGCCAGACAGACCACGGCGCCCCTTTATCACTATTACCAATAAAAGGTTGGACTGTTTGGACGAACGGAGGCAAGATGGTGCACTTCCGGGTTCTTCTTCACCACCAACTCTTCCCGCGCGAAAATGCAGCCGGCGACCCGGGCGGGTGCAGACCAACTGGGCATGCGCCAGGTGACGTCAATCCGAAGAGACCAAGATTTACCTGGTCGCACCTGCGGAACGCCCCTGACACGCCCATGCCCCACCTATTGCCCTCCCACTCCTAGAAAAGCCGCTCTCCGCCATTGAGCCACGCTGCCTTCTCACAGCCCGGCGGCCTTCTTGCAGCCCCACTCCTGTCGGGATGTCGGGACTGTGGGAAGTCCGTCCGAGAGCCCCACGGGGGGACTCTGCCGGCCTCCTTCCCTGGAGGCCGACAGACTTCTCCCGCACACCTTAGGTTACCAAAATAAACGTGCAGTTTTGCTGTTACACTTGCCTACCCGCTGGTTCTTTTGCGCCCGCTCGGCTGGTCTTAGAAAAACAAGACAAGCATCTCCTTAGAAATGGATGCAGCCCACGTACAATTACGATGCTGGCTTTAAAAAAAAAAATCAGTAACATTCTTCATACCAAAGTTCTACACTCCCCACTTGTCAGAAGAAAAACTGAGACAGAAAAAACAAATAGCTTCCAGGCAGAGATGAAGCTAGGATTGGAACCCAGGACCTACAGTCCCCAAAGAGTATAAAACAGTCCTGCTGTGAACAAAAGAGTTTTAGCAGAATCTGCTGTTGTGGAAAGGGCTGACACATCCTCGTGGAGCACTGCCACCAGGGCTGTGCTGCCGGCCTTGTGCAGGGAGCTCATGCAGGAGCTGGAGAAGGACTTGACGGGCTGGGACAGGATCTCTTCGGAGAGATAGAGAACAAGCAGTAAATGTGCATGTTTGCATTTTTCTTGTGTTGTGCTTTCTCAAGCGGCTGACCGGCCCTGGGCGACCCCGCCACAGCCACCCTCAGCCATTGCTCATCTCCAACCCCACACACGTGCATGTTAAGCCTCTCTTCACCTATGCACCCAGGCCTGGGCTTCAGGCTTTAGTGTCTTCCTTTGAGTGCTTGGGAACCTGCCTTCAGTTTTCAGAGCACAAAGCACTGAGCGATGTCAGCTCTGAACCTGAGGCCCTTGAGATTCCCTGATTCCAGGTTGCTGGAGAGCTCTCAGCATCACCCTGTGGAGCTGGGCAGCAGCTGCAGATGACCACCAGCTGCCTCCAGCCAGACCCAGAGCCCCAAAAGGAGTGGGCTGTGAGGTGATGCTGGGGGCGGGGGTGATGCCGGGGGCTGTGA
>NC_045442.1:635098-689299 GCF_002776525.5 Piliocolobus tephrosceles
TGAGGTGATGCCGGGGGCTCTGAGGTGATGCCGGCGGCGGGGGGCCAGGAGCACCTCAGTCACATGCTGTGGGAACAGGGCCTCTGGTGGAAGACATGGTTGGGGGTCCCTGAGAGCCCTAATTTTATCAAAACAGAGCGGTTTCTCCAGGACACACTGCTCCCAGTGTTCCCTGCAACCCAATGCCAGCCCCAACCTCCCGGCCTGCGTTTCCTGCTGCAGGCTCTGTGGTCCCTGTTGGCACCAGTGATGGGTCCTGCACCCTCTGGGGCAGCACCCTCCACCACCCCACACACTCCCAGCACCCCACACCCCCAGAACCACTCTGCCTCTCCCTGTGGGCATCACTGCCTACCCCCGCCAGGTCTACTCCGAGTGGTGTGGCAGGGACAACCGGGTGTGGCTCCCAAAGCCAGGAGGTCTGGGACGAGGCGGAGTGCTGTATTCTACCCCATCACCCACGCCTGAGGGGTGCCAGGACTTTATAAATCTTCCTGAAAACCGAGGGTAGAAAACAGAATACACATGGGGAACAATGACCATTCCCCACCTGACTCAACACAGAAATGAAGACATAACACCATCAGTGAAAAATACTTATTTCATGTGTTTAAAAATACATTCTTAGGGTTTGCCCTGCAGGGGGAGGCAGGCCGTCCACATCTCAGTCCCAATAGTGTCTCAAGGTCGTTTCCAAAATCTGTGGGTCCCTCACTGCTTCTGATGATGGCTGCTGATGCCATTTGTTGAGGAACAGAGACAGGGAGGATGGTGAGGGCGTGGCCCCGGCCCCAGTGTGGCCACAGGTCGGAGAAAGGCCCACAACGGATGCCACTCCCACCAGTGGTGACTGTCCCCCACTTCTTTTCTGAATCTATCAGCACTGTTTGGTTTTCTTCTTGTTGCTTTTAAATCCTCGAGCAGCACCCTGACCAAAGCAGATGGTAGAGGGTATTCTGGGATGGAAAAAAGTTTGTATTAGACGCTGCATTTGCCAACCAACAACCCAGGTCATAACAGCAGTCATGTATCTCCTTCTCATTCTCTTTCACTCTGGGAACATGCGGGATGCAGAGCCAGCCCTCCTGGGCCCTGAGGCAGCTCCCTTTCCACAGCCGGTCTGAAACCTACTTCCTGTGGGAGATCCCTGCTGGCCACAGACGCACACCCACTGGGAAGAACTCAGCGGAGACGGCGGCTCCTGCCAAGTCCTCTGGGGCTGAGACTTCCTGCTACCCCACGTCTGTCCAGTGGAGACCCCTACTGCCCCAGCCCCCCGGGGCTCATCCACAGGCCAAAGTCCAGGCATCTGTAAGGGGGTGCAGGGAACGCTACGTTCATCTTTCCACCTGTTTGGAGTCTTTAATGATGTTTTTCCCCAATTGTTCACTGTTTTCCCCAAATTAATTTGAAATCAACTTTAACCCAATACAAGTACAGGTAATGCTAGAAAGGCAGACGGCACAGGTAGCGCTAGAAAAGCAGACGCCTGGGTTGTAACTGAAGCAACTGCAAGTGAGACTCTTTTCATCCCACTCAGACAATGAAGAAAAGTGAGTGGTGCTTGGCATTCCTGCACTTCAGTGGCTCAAAAACAGAGTATGCGAGAGAAACTTAGTTATTTTTGTTGTTGTTGTTGTTGTTGTTTGTTTTTTGTTTTTTTTTTGAGATGGAGTCTTGCTCATCACCCAGGCTGGAGTGCAGTGGCGTGATCTCAGCTCACTGCAAGCTCCGCCTCCCGGGTTCCCGCCATTCTCCTGTCTCAGCCTCCCGAGTAGCTGGGACTACAGGCGCCCGCCAACGCGCCCGCCAACGCGCCCGGCTAATTTTTTGTATTTTTAGCAGAGACGGGGTTTCACCGTCTTAGCCAGGCTGGTCTCGATCTCCTGACCTTGTGATCCACCCGCCTCGGCCTCCCAAAGTGCTGGGATGACAGGCGTGAGCACCGCGCCCGGCCGAAACTTAGTTATTCACAGGACCTGAAACATCTGGACTTTCTTCTCCGGCAAAACCGGAAGCCGATTTTCTTACCCAGCATTACCTTTCTGAATTCAGTGTGAGAAGAGCAGCGGCCCAGGGTGCAACCCAGAATCCTCAGCACCGAACACACATTGAGAACGTGTTTCAGAAACAGCTTGGACACTGACCTATGACTGTAGGTCCGCCTCTCACCGGCCGGTGCAGGGGAGGCCGCCACAGGCTCGGAGCAGATTTCCATGGCCTCCCCTTCTGACCGCTCTCCACTGTCCCCTGGGACTTCCGCTGAGGCTGGGCTGCGGGGACAGAGCAGTGAGCAGCAGCCCTGCATGGCTCCTACAGCCCCCGTGTTCCCCAGAAATAAATGTGCAAGAAAGAAACTGGATTTCCTTGTAAGTAGCATATTTTCTATTTTGGCATAGGCTGATTTTATAGTGTGGTTTTCAGGATACTGGGAAAAGGAAAATGATTACAGCAAGGTCGTTGTTTATATAATAAAGCCTGCATTTTATAAACTTAACTGTAACAATCATACTTTTTTTGAAAATAGTATTTTTGGTGCCAACGGTGCCACAGGTCTTTTTACGAGTGTGAGAAATTTGCTAAAGTTAACTAGAGACTATAAACTAGTCTCTTCCATAAGACAAATGTCTCAATCCAGCATTGCAGGGTTTTTCTCCTTAAAATGATCCCTTGGAATTTTATATACATAAGTCTTTGTAAAGCCTCCCATATTGCAGTGAGTTCTCCCAATCATTTTATTTTAAACAGCAAATTACTACTTGAGAAAATGTAGTCGGAAAGACTTCGATCAATACAATTTTAGATGATTATGAAGGTTCACCTAAAATAATCAGTTAAAAAAAGGAAAAAATATAACACAATTTAAAAATTGTTCCAGCTGGATGTGGTAGCTCATACCTGTAATCTCAGCACTTTGCGAGGCTGAGGCAGGTGGATTGCTTGAGCCCAGGAGTTCACCACCAGAGTGGGCAACATAGCAAGACCCTGTCTCTACAAAAAAATAGAACATTTTGCCAAGTGTGGTGATGCGTGTTGGCAGGTCCTAGCACTTTAGGAGGCTGAAGTGGGAGAATCGTTTGAGCCTGAGAAGTGGAGGCTGCAGTGAACCTAGATCACACCACTGCACTCCAGCCTGGGGGTCACAGCGAGACCCTGTCTCAAAAAAAAAAAAAAAAAGATTGTCCCAGGAAGTATTTCCCAGAGTGCGCTCTACGCAGGAACATGTTAATAAATGGCCTTGGCATCAAGTTCATATGCGTGCAACCAGGACAAAGAGAAAGCCAGGGCTGCATGATGTGTGAGCACAGCCAACTGCTGCAGGAGATAGAAGCACAGCCCCAAGGGGTGTCAGTGCAGAGGTGCTGTGCCTGCTCATTCTCACACCCCCTCTGCTGCCTCCACCGGCACAGAGCTGGGCAGCCAGGGGCTCCCCTCCAGCCTCCCTTCCGCAGGGTGGCCGCTGGCACAACCACCTGTAGCTGTGCTGCCAGGGCTTCAAGTACCCGTAGGTGGACAGCCCATTGGGTGACGCCCAAGTGCTTACTAAGTCTGACAGTCTATGTGTTCTGGCTGGTTGGAAGCCTTTTCCTAAAATCAAAAACAGACACGTGCAGAGCCTGGCAGCTCCCTACCTTCTGCTTTTCTTTGGCTTATCAAACCGGAAGTCCGCGGGGTACAGGTGCATCCTCACCATGTGGTCCTTCCGGTCTCTGCTGGTCTTGAACTTCTCTGTACAGCCTTCTACCAAGCACTGATACTGACACGGAGATGGCATCACCTCCCTCTGACCCCTGGCCCTCCCCCACCACCATGCCCCTCTAACAGGGCTGCCAAGGGTGGAAAGGTATCCCTGGCCTTGCCCCCGGGCACCCGAGAGCTGGGGCAGCACTCTGAGCCCATCACCACTGGGGATGGCCTCGGCAGCTATGCAGACCTCACCCACCATGTCCTGCCTCTCAGACAGGATCTGGAAGAGCGCATCGTGCCACTCCAGGATGTGGGCGTCCAGCAGATGTCCGGAAGGGAAGGCCCGCTTGCAAAAGGAGCAAACATTTCCGTGCAGCGCGTGGTAGTGGTGCTCGTAGTCGTCCAGGGCATCGAACACCTGGCAGCAGCCGGCCACCTGGCAGGCAAACGCAGGCACCCTGCCAAGGAGACCTGCTTCAGGGGCCCTTCCTCCGGTACGAAGAACCAAGCTGGACTTTCTGCACAGTTTCCCTTTGAGACCTCCAATAAAGCCCCCATGCATCTTTTGCGATCCCAAGCCCTCTTTTTATGAATTAAGTTTCACAAATAGGCTAGGTGGTGGTGGAGTCAGTCATGCCAAAGCTGGACGGGCACCGCGCCTTGGTTGGGCAGCCGCACATGGAGGGGCGGCAGCGCAGCCCCAGGGACTAGGCACGAGGCAGGGAGGCGGCGCAGAAGTAGCACTGGCAGGGCACTGCCCAGCCGCTTACCTGGGCTTCTCAGGCGCGTCGGCCACCTGCATGAGCACCTCCTGGAGGTAGAGGTGGCGCTGCACGTCCCCATCCTGCAGGAGAAGTGTGCCGTTGGCGGGGCCAGGTGCCTCGCGGCAGGCCCACGCGTCAGGCCTCGCCCACACCCGTGGCCCCACCCATCCCGGGATCCGGTCCCGCCCCACAGCTGTAGGCTCCACCCTCCCGGCTCGGCCCCGCCCCACAACCATAGGCCCCGCCTGCCCCAGGCTCCGGCCCCGCTCCGCAGCCGTAGGCCCCGCCCACTCCAGGTTCCAGCACCGCCCTGCAGCCTCAGGCCCCGCCCACTCCCGGCTCCGGCCCCGCCCCGCAGCCGTAGGCCCAGCTGGATCCCACAACTGCCTTTTCCCAATTTTGTTCACGCACCTCGAAGAACTCGTGCTCCCGCGGGAAGCGCACCGGGCGCGCAACGAAGCGAAAGGGCGCGGCCCCAGCCGCGGGGTCCCGCTCTACAGGCAGTGGCTCCGCCGCCCCGGGCCCGGCGGCGAGGCGGGCGCACAGCGCTGGGGGCAGCTGCATCACCCCGGGCGCGGGCGGGCGCAGCCTGTCGGCCACCGTCCTCCAGCCGAGCCGGACGTGACGTCGTGCGCACTTCCGCCGCCGTCGGGGGCTGCGCGGGAGCTGTGGCTCTGGTACTGTGGTGAGTCCTGGCCGAGCGCGGGCGCGGAGAGGGATTGGGGGACTGTCGGGCCCGGGACACCACTAGGCGACGGAACTGGCGGGACGCGGCTCTTCCCGCGCGCTCCCTCTGGCTGCGCAGCGGTCCCCGAACTCTGGGCCGAAGCCCTTGGGGCCTGCACCGGCCAGCCCAGCGTCTTGCCCCACGGCCCGACACTCAGCCGGGGCGGGGCGGAGCGGGCCTCCGGGTAGTCCCGGGTGTCCCCTTCCAGCCCCGGGAAGCCGGGTCGCAGGTCCCCCTCTCGCACGCTCTCTCCCGTCCGCCTTGCCCCGGCTCTCGTCTCCCGCCTGTTGGACCGCGGCAGTCCCTGGATCTTGTTCCCGCTAAACCAGTTGCGAACCGGAGCCAGAGTGGCTCCGGTTTTATTACAACCGTTTTTAACTTAAAGCCCTTGGGTGACTTCCCGTTACTTTAGTTCAAAGGCCCTTTCCTGGTTTGTCGGGGTCCTGTCGACGTCTCCGGTCCCCGCAGCTCCCGTGAAACACAGGACCTGTGCTAGGTGCCCAGGGTGTGAGGGTGAAGGAATCACAGGAGAGCGCGGCAGCCTAGAAGGAGAGACAGACGTCAGACTAAAGAGTCATCTAATTAAAATGGTGATTGACAACACCGCGGAAGCAGTGGACGCTTCAGATCTACTGCAGAGAATGGGCCCGGTGGCGGATAGAGGCTTTTAGCTTTCTCGTTGTGTCATCCAGGCTGGAGTGCAGTGGTGCGATCATAGTTCATAGATCGCTGCGGCCTCAAAACTCTTGGGCTCAAGTGATCCTCCTCCCTCAACCTTCCAAAGAGCTGGGACTGCAGGCGTGAGCCACCATGCCTGCCCTTGTACTTTTTCCATGTTTAGATAAACGAATACCTCTGTGTTACAGTTGCGTAGTGTTCAGCACAGCCACCTGCTGGGCAGGTTTGTGGCCCACAAGCAAGAGGCTCCACTAGGTAGCTTAGGTGCATCTTAGGCCTTACACCATCTAGATCTGCAAGTGACTGATGATTGCTCAGAAGGAAATCATGTAACCATATGTTTCACTTGTTTCTTTTGGAGTAGAGTCTGTCTCTCTGTCGCCCAGGCTGGAGTGCAGTGGCACGATCTGGGCTCACTGCAACCTCTGCCTCCTGGGTTCAAGCAATTCTCGTGCCTCAGCTTCCCAAGTAGCTGGGATTACAAGTGTGCGCCACCAGGCCTGGCTAATTTTTGTATTTTTGTTAGAGACTGGTTTTCACCATGTTGGTCAGGCATTTCTCAGAATGTTGAGTGATGCCTGACTGTACTTTCTGTCTCTGTAAAAGCCTTTGGGCTCTTGACATTTTCCACAAGTTGTAAAATAATTTTTCAAACCAATTTGTACAGTTAGTTTTGAGCTCTCAACAGAGGCTCTTTTTCACGTCCCTCTGTGTTTTGATCACTTACTCGATAGGAGTGTGTGCCCTGCTTGTCCGTGGTGGAGTGTGGCATGTGTGCCTTGCTTCCTCAGCTCGCGTCCTTGTAGGGTCCAGCCCCACAGGGTCAGTGGGTTTTTCTCCCCGTGTGTGGAGATGAGAGGTTGTAGAAATAAAGACAGAAGACAAAGAGATCAAAGAAAAGACAGCTAGGCCCAGGGGACCCCTGCCACCAAGACGCGGAGACTGGTAGTGGCTCTGAATGCCAGGCTGTGCTGATGTTTATTGGATACAAGTCAAAGGGGCAGGGTAAGGGGTGTGAGCCATCTCCAATGATAGGTAAGGTCACATGGGTCAGATGTCCACTGGACAGGGGGCCTGGCAGCCGAGGCATAGAGAGACAGCTTATGCCATTATTTCTGCATATCAGAGTTTCACTAATTTTGCTACTGTTATATAAAAGGCAGAGCCAGGTGCACAGGATGGAACATGAAAACGGACTAGGAGCATGACCACTGAAGCACAGCATCATGGGGAGACCGTTAGGCCTTCGGATAACTGCGGGCAGGCCTGACTCATGTCAGACCCTTCACAAAGAGGCGGAGGAGTGGAGTCTTCTCTGAACTCCCCTGGGGAAAGGGAGACTCCTTTTCCTGGTCTGCTAAGTAGTGGGTGTTTTTCCTTAGCACTGGCGCTACCGCTAGACCACAGTCCGCTTGGCAATGGGCATCTTCCCAGACGCTGGTGTTACCAGTAGACCAAAGAGCCCTCTAGTGGCCCTGCCCAGGCATAACAGAGGGCTCACGCTCTTGTCTTCTGGTCACTTCTCAGCGTGCCCTTTCAGCTCCCGTCTCTGTATGGCCTGGTTTTTCCTAGGTTGTGATTGTAGAGCGAGGATTATTATAATATTGGAATGAAGAGTAATTGCTACACACTAATGATTAATGATATTTATACGTAATCATGTCTATGATCTACATCTAGTATAACTTGTTGTTTAATATATTTTATTATACTGGAATAGCTCGTGCCCTCGGTCGCTTGCCTTGGCACCTGGATGGCTTGCTGCCCTCACGTCCCTGCGTAGCTCACAGCCTGTGTGAAAAGGACTTCAGTCCCGCCCAGTCACAGACGTTGGGCCTGCCTGTTTGTGTGATTAATAGTAAGAATTCAGGAGCATCAGGAAGACCAAGTAAGCGGCCATGGCTAAAGAGTTCCTCAGAGCTGTGTCTTCAGTGGAACCCTGCACATTCTGGAGGAACAGCTGTCTGGATGATTAACATCCCTGGCCCTGGCCCTCTAAGTACCGAGAGCAACCTCCATGACCGTGACACCCCAGAGTTGCCCCAGGACTTTTCCAGAGGTCTCCTGAGTAGGGGGACTCTGTGCAGGCGCGGGCTACACTTTTGGAGGCCGGGTCCGCACATTCAGGGAGAGCAGCAGGCGCCTCACAGGGTGAACACTCAGGACGTGCGGGCATCTGTGCTTCTATTTCTAGAAGAGATGGGAAGTTTCCTGAAGGTAGTTTTAATTTTTTTATTATTATTGTTACTTTCTTTGAGACAGAGTCTTGCTCTGTTACCCAGCCTGGAGTGCAGTGGCGCCATCTCGGCTCACTGCAAGCTCCGCCTCCCGGGTTCACGCCTTTCTCCTGCCTCAGCCTCCCCAGTACCCGGGACTACAGGCGCCCACTACCACGCCGGCTAATTTTTGGTATTTTTAGTGGAGACAGGGTTTCACCGTGTTAGCCAGGATGGTCTGGATCTCCTGACCTCGTGATCTGCCCGCCTTGGCCTCCCAAAGTGCTGGGATGACAGGCGGGAGCCACCATGCCCGGGAGGTAGTTTTTCAGTAAATACTCGGATGGTTTTCCTCAGAGGTAGCTTTCTCTCCCGGCTTGTGTCTGGTGGGGGACTGCTTTGTTTCGGTGGCAGATGGTTTTCTTGAGGCCACTAGCCGGAAAGTTTTGGGCTGTCTTTTCTGCTTCACAAGTAGTTTGCAGGGCCTCGTCCAGGGTTCCCGTGACTATTAGAAAAGCAACTGGTAGTTTAAGATATTGTCAGGGATTGGGACCCAGTTTTCCTTTTGCAAACTTAACCATTTCTCCGGTAACTGCGTTAACACCTCCAGGTGGTAACAGTGGCTGCGTGTTTGTTTCTGCTTTCCTGGTAACAACACTGTAAGAACTTACCACGTATGGGCCCTTTTGTGCTTTCTCAGGATGATTTCACTTCTCTCCACCACAGCTCTAGGCAGGACCTAGGGCTTCCCCTTTTCAGAAGAAGCTTGGAGAGGACACGTCCTTTTTCAGGATCCTACAGCCTGGAAGTGGCCACGTCAGTGTCCGGACTGCGTGGGGCTCCGTGGCGCGTGCCCTGCCTTGTGCTTGAACTGTAGTTACCATGAGTGCCTCCTGAGTCAAAAGCATGTATGTGAGCAACTTGGGCACCATGCCTGCTTGTCGCTCTCCTTCCGTTTTCGGAGATAACCCAGCCTGTGACCAGTATTTGATGTTCATCTACGGATACGCCCTTCTGTCACACAGGATTAGAATCTCGGTGTCGAGTCCCGCGCTAATAGTCATTAGTGAATTAGCAGTATTGTGGGAGTGTGTGCCAAGTCTTCTGTACTCGATGTTTTGTTGAACTCATCCTTGTCTTCCTGAAGCTGTCACAGAGTGGTTGCTTACCTTTTTTGGGTCATAGAGCCTTTGAGAATTTGTCGAAGGGCCATCTTCTCAGAAAATTCACAAATTATTTTGCCCATAACTTTCAAGGGCTCGTCTGTTACTGATTATTCATGGATGCCAGATTAAGAACCCTTGTGTAGATGAATTGAAATGTTTGTGAAGCATGTAAAGTTTGCTTATGTTTGTTTTTTAATCTATAGCCAGTTGCCTTGCCTATGTGTGTTTTTTGTTTTGTTTTGTTTTTTGTTGAGACAGGGTCTCCCTCTGTCGCCCAGGCTGGAGTGGCTCAAGTGATCCTTCCACCTCAGCCTCCCGAGTAGCTGAGACTACAGGCGTATGCTACCATGCCCAGTTAATTTTTGTATTTTTTGTAGAGACAGAGTCTCACTGTGTTGCCCAGGCTGTCTTGACTCCTGGCCTTGAGCGACTCACCTGACTCAGCCTCCCAAAATGCTGGGATTTCAGGCAGCAGCCACCGCACACAGCCATGTGTTTGTCTTAATGGCCTTGTAGCAGAACTCTCAATGACAGAGGCTAACGACCAGCCACTGGTGGGAGAGTAGGGGTGGCGCTCACCCTGCACCCTGACCCCACGCAATGTTCTGCTGCCCACTTGGGTGTATCTGTGACGGCTTCAATCTCGTATGTGTTACGTGTCTCCTGGTGAGACCCTGGAGCAGCTGGAGCTGCAGTGGAACCTCACCTGGCTCAAACGCATAGGGAACGTGTAGAAATCTTACCAGAGAATCTCTGTCGGTAGCCACGCTTGTGCAAGAAAAGGAGATGTCACGGGTACCGGAGTGAAGAAGGAATGCAGAGCCGGCCAAGTGAATGGAGCTGCGGCCGAGCACCACAGGGTCTGAGAACCAGGGTGGGCCTCTTGGGTGGAAGCTGGGATTTTATTGTGTGTGCCGGGACGTGGCACAGTGTCAATGGCTTGGGCCTGTGCAGAGCTCCCTGTGTAGACTCCACTGCCTCCCATCTGCACATTTAGGACCAGAAAGCTCCGCCCACCAGCCGAGGCGAGCAGCAGAGCATCCCTGCTGGCCCAGACCCGTGTGTGGAGGGAGGTGCAGGAGAAAGGGAACCCGGGTCTCAGGCCCCATTCGTGCTGCCCATGGGGATGGCTCCCAGAGCTGTGGAGGCCGCCTGGAAGCTGGAGGCAGGTGAATCCCAGGCCCATGCAGAGGACCCTCTAGAGGCTGTTGGGGTGTCGGGGGAGGGGCCCCAGGCCGGTTGATAACTTGGTTTGTCAAAGGCCTGACATTGGCCAGCCTTGAGGGTTAAAAAAATTTTGTTTTAATCCCAGCACTTTGGGAGGCTGAGGCGGGCCGATCACAAAGTCAGGAGATGGAGACCATCCTGGCTAACACAGTGAAACCCCATCTCTACTAAAAATACCAAAAATTAGCCGGGCATGGTGGCGGCACCTGTAGTCCCAGCTACTCAGGAGGCTGAGGCAAGAGAATGGGGTAAACCCGGGAGGCGGAGCTTGCAGTGAGCCGAGATCGCGCCACTGCACTCCAGCCTGGGTGACTAAATACAGAGCGAGACTCTGTCTCAAGAGAAAAAAAAAATTTTTTTTTGTTTTATTTCTACAGTTTAAATTTTATGAATAGCTGCCCTCTTACCTTTAGGAGAACATATTGTGATGTTGGTGCCTCAGAGCTAAAACTATGAGTGAATTTCGGATTCACCATGACGTCAATGAACTGCTTAGCCTGCTGCGTGTCCACGGAGGAGACGGGGCTGAGGTCTACATTGACCTGCTTCAAAAGAACAGGACCCCGTACGTCACTACCACTGTCTCTGCTCACAGTGCCAAGGTGAGCACTGCCCTTGGGGTAGCTCTGTGCAGAGCGAGCACTGTCCCGGGGTCAGGATGGTGTGGGGTGAACCCACCCCTGGGTCAGGGTGTAGGGTGAGCCCACCCCTGGGTCTGGGTATAGAGTGAGCAACACCCCGGTGCAGGATGGTGCAGGGTAAGCCCACCCCTGGGTCAGGGTGCATAATGAGCACCGCCCCGGTGCAGGCTGCAGGGTGAGCACCACCTCTGGTGCAGGACTGCGCATGCTGCAGGGTGAGCGCCGCCCAGGGGTCAGGGTATAGGGTGAGCGCTGCCCCGGGGTCAGGATGGTGCAGGGTGAGCGCCAACCCAAGGTCAGGATGGTGCAGGGTGAGCGCCGCCCTGGGGTCAGGGTGCAGGGTGAGCGCTGCCCTGGGGTCAGGATGGTGCAGGGTGAGCGCCAACCCGGGGTCAGGATGATGCAGGCTGAGCACCAACCCGGGGTCAGGATGGTGCAGGGTGAGTGCCGCCCCTGGTGCAGGGCTGTGTGCCGTGCAAGGTGAAGGGTGAGTGCCCATTCCTGGGTGGCCTCAGTGGTACCAGCAACGATGGCAGACAGCACTTGGGCTGTGTGTGTTCAGCTCTGACTCTGCTGACTCCCCCCAGCAGCTCCTGTGGTTCACCCCACTGTGCAGATGAGTAACGGAGGCCCCAGGAGAAAGCAGGGCCTAGAACCCCCCCTCTTCCCCACTCTGTCCGCTGCAGCTGTGAGGAGGGAGAGTCCTGATATGCATTCCTGTGGTCTTAACCGTGTTGAAATCCCTTTAAGATGTGATTTCTTTATTCAAATTGTATGTAACTCAGAATTATAGATTTTCAGTAAAAAGTGATTTTGAATTTGAAGTCTATTTTTAAAAATACATTATGAAGCTTCAGTTATTTGAACAGGTTAACAATGGTACAAGGATAATTAGGCAAATTAGCCGAGTGGAATAGAGAGTTTAGGGACACCCATGTTTAGTTCATTCTGAGGGAAGCATCGTAAATCACTGAGTAAAACATAACCCCTGCCGGGCATGGTGGCTCACGCCTGTAATCCCAGCCCTTTGGGAGGCTGAGGCGGGTGGATCACCTGAGGTTGGGGATTCGAGACCAGCCTGGCCAACATGGAGAAACCCCATCGCTACTAAAAATACAAAAATTAGCAGGGCGTGGTGGCGCATGCCTGTCATGCAGCTACTCGGGAGGCTGAGGCAGGAGAATCACTTGAACCAGGGAGGTGGAGGTTGTGGTGAGCCTAGATCATGCCATTGCACTCCAGCCTGGGCAACAAGAGCAAAACTCCATAAAAAAAAAAATAGCGTAACCTCTAGGCTTGCACATAATAATAAATTCCAGAGGGAATACAGTGAAACGTATACAATGAATGCATAAACTACTGGGAGGAAATGCAAATCGCTACTTCCAGTACAAACCTGAAGAAGCATAAAAGGGCCGGGCGCAGGGGCTCACGCCTGTAACGCCAGCACTTTGGGAGGCCAAGGCAGGTGGATGGCTTGAGCCTGGAAGTTTGAGACCAGGCTGGGCAACATGGTGAAATCCTGTCTCTACAAAAAATTAAATTAATACAAAGAAGCACAAAAGGAAAGAAACCATTATGGGAAATATGGATAAGATTTGTTTTGTGGTAGAGTCTCACTCTGTCACCCAGGCTGAAATGCAGGGGGCACGATCTAGTCTTGTGCAGTCTCAGCCTCCCAGGCTGAAGTGATCCTCCCATCTCAGCTTCCAGAGTAGTGACCACAGGCGAGTGCCACCACACCTCGCTAATGTTTGAATCTTTTTGTGGAAATGGGGTTTTGTTATTTTGGCCAGGCTGGTCTTGAACTCTTGGACTCAAGCAATCTACCAGCCTCGGCCTCCCAAAGTGCTGGGATTACAGGTGTGAGCCACTGCCTAGCTCAAAATATGGATAAGTTTAACACAACATGGAGATGAGTTTTCTTAGTTTATTTCAGTGGGATGATGATTTAGCCTACCCAATTTAACTGTATTGGCTTATTGTGTATAATTTTCTCACATTTTTTTTTACAGTGCTTTATTCATTATTGTCATTAAATCTCTCGTGTTTGTGCTTTTGAGGTTAAAATTGCAGAGTTTTCTCGTACTCCAGAAGACTTTCTAAAGAAATATGATGAACTGAAATCTAAAAATACGAGGAACCTTGACCCGCTGGTGTACCTGTTGTCAAAGCTCACGGAAGACAAAGAGGTAGGTGCCCATGCCGCATGCCACACCGCGCCCGTGCAGCCCGTGTTGGGAGTGAGGTCGCGTCTCCTGCTCTCTCCGCGCCACCTTCCTGTCAGCTCTTCCTCCCTTACACCAGTAACGCTTCTAGACCATTTAGGACGCTTTTGGTGAATCAGAATGAAAGATTACCCATGTTGGGTGTAAACATGAGAAGCAGCCTCTGGAGCGCTTTGAACTTCCCCCATGATGGATGTAAACATGAGAAGCAGCCTCTGGGGCACTTTGAGCTCCCGCATGTGTCGCGCTCAGCTCCTGCCTGTTGCATGCGTCGTTTTGCTATTAACAGGGGTGCCTGTCAGGGTGGGGGGCCGTCCTGGTGGTATCGCCCCTACTCTCCCACTGTGGCCAAAGAGGTGCTGGCCCAGTGTGAACACACAGTTTTACATGTTTTCAGACTCTGCTGTACTTACAACAGAATGCCAAAGAGAGAGCTGAGCTTGCAGCCGCTGCTGCGGGCAGCAGTACCACCAGCGTCAGCGTCCCTGCTGCAGCCTCCAAGATCTCCATGCAGGAGCTTGAGGAGCTGAGGAAGCAGCTTGGCAGTGTGGCCACAGGCTCCACACTACAGCAGGTACTATGTGCAAGGCTGTCCACAGGCTCCACGCTGCAGCAGGTACTGCATCCGTGGCTGTCCACAGGCTCTGCACTGCGGCAGGTACTGCATCCGTGGCTGTCCACAGGTGCCCATGCTGCAGCAGGTACTGTGTCCATGGCAGTCCACAGGCTCCATGCTGCAGCACATACTGTGTCTGTGGCTGTCCCCAGGCACCCACGCTGCAGCAGGTACTGCATGCATGGCCATCCACGGGCTCCGTGCTGCAGCAGGTACTGCGTCTGTGGCTGTCCATAGGCTCCCACACTCAGTGCTGTGCCGGGCCCCTGCTGGAAGGGCATGTCTCTCTGTCATTTGTTAAAAATGAATCCCGATTTAGAGAGGTCAAGGCTTAATGCTTGATCATGACCTAGCTCTATATGTTTATTTTTTAAAAAAAAAAACAAGAATTCTGAACCACAAGAATCAATAGCAACAAGGTTCTGACCCACGTGGGAATTGTGCTGCCAGGTGGCCACATGACTCTGAGCCTACCCAATCCTGACTCCCCATTTCCCTCCTCTAATTTTTGACAGTTTTGAGGGAATGCTTTCAGATTGTTATAATCTTTTTTATTCCTTCTGTATTTGCTACTTGTTCTTGGTTTTGGTTTTATGGCCTACCCTGGTCTTTTGATGTAAGTCGTCTCCCAGTCTGTCTCCTTGGAGCTGCCACGTTCCTGCCTTTGTGACCTTAAAACTCCCTCAGGAGCTGTGTCCCTGAGGCGTCCTGGCCTTGTGGGTGCGTGTCGGATACAGCGGCTCCCGAGGGCCTGGCTGGTTTTTGCTGGGCACGTTCTGTGCTGGACATGGTGCTAGGCCTCGGTTCATGTCTCCCTCAGCCCTGGCACCGCTCTCCCTGTGTGGCACATAAGGAGACTGGGTCGGACTGCCACATGCAGAGACAGTTTGCACTTGCCCCTGTGCCTGACCAGCCCTGAGTGCGAGTTAGTGCTTCTGAAAGCTGGGCCAGCCCAGGCCGACCCTGTCAGCTTCCAGCGGCCACTGGCACAGGAGGACAGGCACTCTGACCACATGTCAGGAGCCAGCCTGTCGCGCTGGGGCCGTTCTCCAGCAGGGTAAGGATGCAAGTCTGGATGCAAGTGGTGTTCAGATGCAAGTGGTGCAAGTGGTGTTCAGACCTAGTCACTGCCAGGAAGAAGCAATTCAGCTTGTTCATGGGGCACCTTCCTCTGAAACAGTGGCTCTGTGCCAAAGTGCCCCCTCTCCTGTGGTTCCCACTGCTGGTGCCCATGGTTTCCCAGGGGGGCCCTTGTTGGACCCGGACTCCTGAGAGGAGGGGCTAGGGCTCCCCATCTGCCCTGTTCTCCCCAGCCCCTCACGTGTGGCAGGGATATCGAGGTGCATTTCATTTCTGTGTGGTTGACTCTTTGTAGGTGTTAAATTAACTACTCATCTTTGCTGTAGATGTTAGTTTCTATAGGTGTCTTGAGTGTTTGCACTAAAGTGTATCTTTCTGGTTTTGTTTTTTAAAATGTCCTTGCTAGTCTCTGGAACTTAAAAGAAAGATGCTTCGAGACAAGCAGAACAAAAAAAATTCAGGCCAGCACCTCCCGGTCTTCCCTGCGTGGGTGTATGAGAGACCTGCCCTGATCGGGGATTTCCTGATCGGTGCTGGCATCAGCACAGACACCGCTCTGCCGATAGGTACGTGATGGGTTTATTTCCGGGCTCTGCCGATAGGTACGTGATGCGTTTATTTCCAGGCTCTGCCAGTAGGTATGTGATGTGTTTATTTCTGGCCCCTGGGCAGGACACTCTGCAGGCCCAGCCCTCCCCTGGGCTGCCCTTCCTCAGGTTGTGAGGCTGGATGCTGGCTGGCCGCTGCCTCCATATTCCCGTCCCAGGGTGGCAGTGGAGAGTGGCTCACCTGGGTCCTTGAGGGTCCTTCTCCCATTCCTCCTGCCAGAGCTGTGGGGCAGCCTCCAGCAGGCCCCTCCCCTGCTGGCATCCTGGTGCCCTAGTGCAGACCTGCAGGCACCAGAATTGTGTGCAGCACTTACTTCTGAACAGCGATTCATCACTCCCGTAGATTCTGTTCTCAGAGGCCTCTTAAAGTAGTGCTCGTGTAAACAAGATGCAAGTGAGACCACACAGTCATTTCAAGGCACGTTGCTGGGGAGCCGGGATGTGTTCGTCTGTCACAATTCATGGGGACATTTTTATCTATTTTTAATTCTTTTGAGATGGAATCTCACTCTGTCGCCCAGGCTGGAGAGCAGTGGCGCGATCTTGGCTCACTGCAACCTCCACCTCCCAGGTTCAAGCAATTCTCCTGCCTCAGCCTCCCAAGTAGCTGGGACTGCAGGTGCCACCACGCCCAGCTAATTTTTGTATTTTTAGTAGAGGTGGGGTTTTGCCATGTTGGCCAGACTGGTCTCGAACTCCTGACCTCTGGTGATCTGCCCGCCTTGGCCTCCCGAAGTGTGGGATTGCAGGCATGAGCCACCACACCTAGTCAAGTACATTTTTAGATTGAAAAATGAGATTTCACAAACTTAAGGACAGAGATACCTGCTTGTCTTGCCTCTCCCCATTAGTCCAAACTCAAGAGGCAGCGTGGAACGTGGTCTGCTTTCCCACTGCTCGTGCAGCTCTGCGGTGTAGGCACCGAGAGGCCAACCCTTGCCTTTGCCAGAAACCCTGGAGAACGATGACATGAAATCCACCTGTTTTCCTCATTCCCAAGCAAACAGAACTCTGCTGTAAGTTAATGAAAAGTGTAGAAAACAGTCTACTTTGGCCAGGCGTGGTGGCTCACACCTGTAATCCCAGCGCTTGGGGAGGGTGAGGTGGGTGGATCACCTGAGCCCAGGAATTCGAGACCAGCCTGGGCAACATGACGAGACTAGTCTCTACAAAAAGTATAAAAATTAGCCGAGTGTGGTGGCATGCACCTGTAGTCCCAGCTCCTCAGGAAGCTGAGGTGGGAGATCACTTGAGCCTGGGAGGTCGAGGCTGCAGTGAGCTGTGATCGTGCCACTGCACTCCAGCCTGGGCAACAGAGTAAGACCCTGTTTCAGAAAAAAAACAGTCTGCTTTGTGCAGTGTGTTTTCAGTAATAATCCAACTGTGAAGACTTAGGGAGAGAGAGCCGCTCCCTTAGCGGGTATTTAGGGGGCTGCCGGGGCAGCAGTGGGCATCTGAGAGCTCCTGATGATGCCCAGGGAGGCTTCAGAGAAGGAAGCGCGGGGCCCTGGTGCCCGGGATCCCCGCAGTGGAGCACAGTGGAGCCAGCTTTCTGGAGCAGGAAGCACTGAGGGGGTGTTCGGGCTTCCCCCCATGTTTCCCCATCCAGGGAAGGGGCTGTGTCCAATAATGCTGGGCGCCACGGGCAGCTCTGAGCATGGCGGTGATCGGAAGCAAGTGTGTGGGACTCGGCTGTGAACCCTGCAGCCGGCTCTCAGGTCAGGGTGCGGATGCCCTCGGCACACTCAGCACCCTAGGAAAGGGGCGGCCTCGCCCCACCTCCCTCCCATGGCCACAGGTTCCAGGGGTGCCACCGGCATCGAGCCTGCCTCGCCTCCCTTTGTCCGCACTGTCCCCACACCCTCGTGCCGCCTGTGCAGACTTGAGAATGGAGCTCACCGTGGTGTTCGTGCAGGGGCCTGTCCAGCCCTCACCCCACGATTTGACCAGTGCCACACCACGGGACCTTGCATGACCTGGGGCCAGCGTCCTCTGGAAAACACCCCTGGAGTGATGTGTGATGAGGACACGTGCCTTGGAAAGCATCAGGACCTTGTAAGCATGAGGCGGCTGCCAGCTCTCCGTGTTCCCGCCGTGCCTCTCCACAGTGTGGGCGTCCACCTGGCCAGCGCTGCCGTGGCAGTGCCCTCCCTCTCGTTGCTGCTGTGCAGTGTTCAAAGCTGTTTGCCTACCCGTGTCCTGCCTTTTCCCCACACCAGCACGGAGGAGCCACGTGGTCGGTGGTTGTTTGGACGTGGTGATTCGCAGACGACGACGCAGGTGTTGAGATGACACCGAGGATGTTGAATATTGGGGAGGTGAAGCAACTGACTTCTTTTTTTCTTGAGACAGGGTCTCACTTCATTGCCTTGGCTGGAGTGCAGTGGTGCGATCTCAGCTCACTGCAGCCTCGACCTCCCAAGCTCAGGTGATTCTCCCACCTTAGCCTCCCGAGTAGCTGGGACTGCAGGCGCCTACCATCACACGCAGCTAATTTCTGTATTTTTAGTAGAGACGGGAATTTGTCATGTTGCCCAGGCTGGTTTGAACTCCTGGAGTCAAGTGATCTGTCCACCTTGGCCTCTTAAAGTGATGGGATTACAGGTGTGAGCCGCCGTGCCTGGCCTTGAGGTCCCTCCACAGGCAGGCGGCCAGATCCACACTAACCCCCACCCCACTGCACCCCCACCCCACCGTGAGGCTTCTCCCCACACAGGCATTGGCCGAGGCTTCGTGGCTGTGGGTGAATGAGGCCAACATGGTGGAAAGTAAGTGGTGCAGAGTCAATGGCAGTTCCTGGAAGATGCACTTGCTGTTCTCCAAATGCCAAGCCACACCTACTGCTTTAGGAATGGCAGACCTTGGGGTCTCGGTTTTATTGGTCATCCTGAGAAAGCCACTGGAGTAATAGAAAGAAATGGAACTTGAAGTTGAAAAGTGTAGATCTGCCAGCCTGGGCAACATGACCAGACCCCACCTCTACAAAAAATTTAAAAATTAGCCGGGAATGGTAGCATGCGCCTGTGGTCCTACCTCTGAGGGAGGCTGAAGAGGCAGGATCGCTTGAGCCTGGGTGCTCAAGGCTGCAGTGAACTGAGATTGCACCACTGCACTCCAGCCTGGGTGACAGAGCGAGATTTGTCTCAGAAAGGGAAAAAAAAAACAAGGACAATGTGGATCTGCATCGTGATTGAGGCTTTTGCCGAAGGGCTTGCGTTGGTGACGGATTGCAGCTGCGCTCGGAGTCTTGAGGCCTGCAGTCACAGGACACTTCGCAGCAGACGTGTGAGGCCGACAGTGGTTCTGTAAACTGAAAGCGTGTTGTGTGGAGCCTTCCTGAGCTGCTAGGGCCTGGTTTGGGTGTGGTCTGGCTGGCACGGGGCCCTGTCATGCCCACATGGGGACAGTTTCAACATCGTGCTTTGCTCTGGTGCTCCTCCCGGCCCCCCAGGCAGGGCCCGCCTGAGGCTGTGGACTGAGAACTTGGTCCTGGGACGTGAGGGGTTTGGTGGGTGACGGCCCGTGGCTGTCCTCCTGAGGAAACTTAGCTGTGTGTCCTGCAGCCGTCTCATGCTGTGTGAGTAGAAATTATCAGTTTCTTAACGTATAAATGATAGCTTTTTGAAGACAAGGTTTTTTGTCCCAGAGTAACCCAGACTTACCAAGTTGTACTTACGAATGTTGAAAGCGCAGCTTCTGCTGGAGTTGCCTTTTCAACTCCTAACTTCATCTTTTCAAATGTCAGCCATTATGTGAGCATTGCAGAGCCCAGTGTGGGGAGACCTTGACACGAGCCCCCGCGCCTCCCGGCCGTGTCCTGTGGTGGCCGGAACTCAGCCTGTGGCTCCCCACTGGGGTCAGTCAAAGCCAAGTGCAGTGGCTGACCTTTTATACCCGTAAACAGAGATGATGAGCAAGAGTGAGGCTGACCCGCGGAGGAGGCACGTGGCTGTGGGGGCGTGGGAGTGGGGGCTGCGGAGCCACAGCGCTGTCTGTGCCTGCAGGCACGCTGCCCCTGGCCTCGCAGGAGTCGGCTGTGGTGGAGGACCTGCTGTACGTGCTGGTGGGCGTGGACGGGAGGTACGTCACTGCTCAGCCCCTGGCTGGGAGGCAGAGCCGGACCTTCCTCGTGGACCCCAACCTGGACCTGTCCATCAGGGAGCTGGTGAACAGGATCCTCCCGGTGGCTGCCAGCTACTCCACGGTGACCAGGTGGGCACCGGGTGCGGTCGCTTGGGGGCGTGCACTGTTGTGGGGGAGGGGTTGGGTCCCGTCCTGATGACCATGGGGACAGTGCCAGACTCAGTTTTGGAGGGTCTGTGAGTCACCGTCCAGGGTCCTGACTCATCTCCTCCTAGGGGCAAGAGTTCCCCTCTAGGATGTGGGGTTCCAGTGAGTCATCTGCTTCCTGTTTGGGATGAGACTTAGAATATCGGATGTTGTATGTGCCTGCAGCTTGCCTTTTTGAGGAAGTCTGACAGCTTTTCTCATAGGTTCATTGAAGAGAAGTCTTCCTTCGAGTACGGGCAGGTGAACCACGCCCTGGCGGCCGCCATGCGCACCCTGGTGAAGGAGCATCTGATTCTGGTGTCACAGCTGGAGCAGCTGCACAGGCAGGGCCTCCTTTCGCTGCAGAAGCTCTGGTTCTACATCCAGCCAGCCATGCGCACCATGGACATCCTGGCCTCCCTCGGTGCGTGCCCACCCGGGGGGCATGGGGCAGTGGGTGGCAGGTGTCTCAACACAGCACCCGGTGTGAGGAGAGACTGCAGGGGCTGTGGAGCAGCTGTCCAGGGCAGGGGCATGTGGCCAAAGCCCCTGTTGCTCTATGTGTTACTAACTTGCAAGAAGAAAGCCCTGGAAGCTCTTACTGGTCAGCTTAAATGAGCAACGACAACCTGACAGTTCATATGTGTCCCAAAGAAGCAGCAGCACCGTCCCAGTAAGAAGGTTGGAGAAGCACGAGGGGCCCCCAGCAGCATTGTTGGTAGGCTGGGCGTGCACTTCCTTCTCGGCAGTGAGCCTTCCTTTCTCCCCGCAGCCACCTCGGTAGACAAAGGCGAGTGTCTTGGGGGATCCACACTGAGCCTGCTCCATGACAGGAGCTTCAGCTACACAGGGGACAGCCAGGCGCAGGAACTCTGCCTATACCTGACCAAGGCGGCCAGCGCTCCCTACTTTGAGGTTCTGGAGAAGTGGATCTACAGGGGCATCATCCATGACCCGTACAGGTAGGGCTCCCGGGGACACGGAGGACGCGTGCTGCCCTCTCCGGGGGGCTCTGGCCTTGTTTTGCTTATGGTCTCAGGAAAGCACACACCAGACAGGCGTCCACTTGCTGCTGCCCATGCGGCCCAGGACAGGAATGGCCCAATTGCTTATGGCCTTATTCTTTTGTGTACAGGACATTAAATTGCCTCCAGCTAGGTCCTTCAGCCTCTTTGGTGCATGGATTTCCTGATCTGGTGGGGTCTGTCGGCTTCTCTTCAGTGAGATATATTTAAATGCATAAAAATATGTTAGTTCCCAAAGAATTGTAGTGATGTCTATTATGTCGACATACCATTGTTGGAATATTTTCAAAAGATACATCTGTGATGTGGACATACTACGTCTTCCCTAATGGACCAAGTAAAATCTGATATAATGGGCACCTTTAAAGAAAGCACCTTCCAACGTGAAGCAGATATATTTGAGGTTGTTCGGATGACAACGTGGAGATGTCTGGTTTCTGTCAGCGTTGGCCCCACACACCCCACACGAGCATCATTTTGGTGACTGGGTTCATCATGGAAGGAAATGCTAAATTCCAAAAAGAGGCAGGTGCAGATAAAGACAAATCAGTTTCCCACCTAGCTCCGCGGACTCTGCATTCTCCCTGAGCCCAGGTTAAATACTCCGTTCCAGAGTGAGGTTTGTAGGTTTGTTTGGTTTTCTTTTCTTTCTTTTTTTTTGAGACAATCTCACTCTGTTGCCAGGCTGGAGTGCGGTAGCGTGATCTCGGCTCACTGCAACCTCCACCTCCCAGGTTCAAGTGATTCCCCTGCCTCAACCTCCCAAGTCGCTGGGACTACAGGTGCATACCACCTTGCCCGGCTGATTTTTTGTATTTTGGTAGAGACGGGGTTTTACTGTGTTGGCCAGGATGGTCTTGATCTCTTGACTTTGTGATCCGCCCACCACAGCCTCCCAAAGTGCTGGGGTTACAGGTGTGAGCCACTGCGCTCGGCCCCTAGGTTTGTTTTAGCCCACAGTTGAGAAATAACTGGTAGGTTAGGCTTGGCTCTTGTGGAACATTACTTGGAAGTGTGCTGGCCTCCGTTGAGGTCCCTCCGCGCTGCCGGCCTGGAGAAGTGTGTCGTCTGCCTCACAGGCCCCCTTGCTTTGCCTGTGACCGAAGCACTCCCTGTGGTTTTAGTGAGTTTATGGTCGAGGAGCACGAGCTGCGGAAGGAGAGGATCCAGGAGGATTACAATGACAAGTACTGGGACCAGCGGTACACCATCGTCCAGCAGCAGATCCCTTCCTTCCTGCAGAAGGTGGCGGACAAGATCCTCAGCACAGGTGCAGTGCACACGGCGGGGACCTGGCCCGGGGCCGCAGCACAGCTATGCCTAGAGAGTCTCCTGCAGCCCAGGCCCTCCCCTAAGAGCCTGTGCCTCACCCTGTGGGCGTCCTGAGCCCGGTGTCCGTGAATGCGGGGCCGAGGTCAGGACCGGCCCATGAGCTGGGCTGCAGTGCTGAGTTAGGCCGTGAGATGGTCTCTGTTGCCAGGTTTCATCAGGTTTCCATCGCCAGGACTTTGTTTTGTCCCTGACCCTAGGAGGCTCTCTCATGAGTGCCTTCCCTATTTCTCATTTCTGATTTCTAAAACTCCATTAGCATGACAGGAAAAACCGTCAAAGACACACGCCTGCTGGCCGGCAGTGTTTTCAATCTCTGACCACACAGGTTAGGGCCTGACCTAGACCCGGGGCAGTGGTGTGGGGTTGGACTCGGCACATCAGGGCCGTCACGAAAGGGTTGGGAAGCGGTTAGCCATCTGGTTCTCATAATGCCTTTTCGCAATGATTTCTGTGCCCTTGGTTAGAAAATTCCAGATGTGCAGAGCCACGGCAAAGCCTTGACGCCACCTGCTCAGTCTGTAGCAGCTGATAGTGATTTACCAGGAAGGAGCAAGAGTGTGGAGCCGCCTCACGCAGCCCAGTTTCCAGTCCACTGCCCCTGTGTAGACGAAGACAGCTAGGGCCTGAGATCGACCGTGTGGAGAACAAAATTTTTAATTTCTATCCATTTTCAGGAAAATATCTAAATGTGGTCAGAGAGTGTGGCCATGACGTCACCTGCCCGGTGGCTAAAGAGATCATCTACACGTTGAAAGAGCGGGCATACGTGGAGCAGATCGAGAAGGCATTTAACTATGCCAGCAAGGTGCTGCTGGACTTCCTGATGGAGGAGAAGGAACTGGTGGCTCACCTCAGGTGATTCCGTGCTCTCTCCCTGTGCAGACGCTCGCCTCCCTCTGAAACTGGGGCCTGTGGGATGTGGGGCTGAGATCGCTGGGTTTCTTCTGGCAGCTCTGCCTTGTCTTTTTGAAAGTGGGCACTGCCAGATGGTCTCTAGCTCAAGGACCTGGCACGCACAGTCGGTGGTGTAGGCCCCGGGTCACCTTGTCCAGGGGCCCCAGCTCCCTTCCTTGCCCCGGGCCCACCAGCCCCTTCTCGGCTCTTCCTGCCACAGCCTACATGGTGGTCGCACAGCCCCTGCCTGAGAGCCAAGCGCTTAGCCCATTGTAGTGTGTTTTAGCATGATGGCGGTGGCGGGCACCTGTGGGTGGGACATGCTCACGGCTGCTCCCTGGCTGTGGCGGGCACCTGTGGGTGGGACGTGCTCACGCCTGCTCCCTGGCTGTGGCGGGCACCTGTGGGTGGCACATGCTCACGCCTGCTCCCTGGCTGTGGCGGGCACCTGTGGGTGGGACATGCTCACGTCTGCTCCCTGGCTGTGGCGGGCACCTGTGGGTGGGACGTGCTCACACGCCTGCTCCCTGGCTGTGGCGGGCATCTGTGGGTGGGACATGCTCACGCCTGCTCCCTGGTGCAGGTCCATCAAGCGCTACTTCCTCATGGACCAGGGCGACTTCTTCGTGCACTTCATGGACCTGGCGGAGGAGGAGCTCCGGAAGCCGGTGGAGGACATCACGCCCCCCCGCCTGGAGGCGCTGCTGGAGCTGGCCCTGCGCATGAGCACGGCCAACACTGACCCCTACAAGGACGACCTCAAGGTGGGCGGGGGTGCCGGGGGCTGCCGCCTTAGGCAGGGGCCTCGGTGGGGCTGGGAGGAGAGCGCAGCAGAGGCCAGCCCCGTCCCCCACTCCCTGCCCAGGTGAGGCAGCCGCAGGGTCTGTTTCCTTCGCTCTCAGCTGTGGGGGCTGGCTTGCTGGGATCAGGGGTCTTTGCACCTGTGCTCACGAGGGGTGCAGGTCTCGGGTTTTCCTGCAGTGCCCTTGTCAGCCTGAGTGTCAGGTTGTGCTGTCCTTGTGGAATGAGTATGGACCTGTCCCTCCACCTGTTTTTTGAAAGGGTTTCAGGAGTGGTGTTCTTTTTGTTTCTGTCTTCCTGTTTTTTTTTTTTTTTTTTTTTTTTTTTTTTTGAGATGGAGTTTCGCTCTTGTCACCCAGGCTGGAGTGCAGTGGCGCGATCTCAGCTCACTGTAAGCTCCGCCTCCCGGGTTCAAGTGATGCTCCTGCTTCAGCCCCACGAATAGCTGGGATTACAGGTGCGCGCCACCATGCCCGGCTAGTTTTTGTATTTTTAGTAGAGAAGGGGTTTCGGCCGGGGGCGGTGGCTCACGCCTGTAATCCCAGCACTTTGGGAGGCCGAGACGGGCAGATCACAAGGTCAGGAGATCAAGACCATCCTGGCTAACACGGTGAAACCCCATATCTACTAAAACTACAAAAAAAAAAAAATTAGCCGGGCGTGGTGGTGGGCACCTGTAGTCCCGGCTACACAGGAGGCTGAGGCAGGAGAATGGCATGAACCCGGGGGACGGAGCGAGACTCTGTCTCAAAAAAAAGGGGGTTTCACCATGTTTCCCAGGCTGGTCTTGAACTCCTGACCTCAGGTGATCCACTCACTTTGGCCTCCCAAAGTGCTGGGATTAAGGCGTCAGCCACCATGCCTAGCCGTTTTTTTAAATATATATATACACACACATATATATACACATATATATATATATATTTTCTGTTTGTTAATTTTTGTTTTTGATAGAGACAGGGTCTCACTATGTTGCCCAGGCTGGTTGAACCCCTGGACTCAAGCGATCCTTCCACCTTTGCCTCCCCAGGAGCGTGTGGATTCTGTGGATGTTTGGCCGGGTTTGCCTGGGAGCCCTTGGGCCCTGGACTTGTCTTTGTTGGAGGATTTTTTGAGGCGGACTTGGCCCCTTGCTGGCCACAAGTCTACTCAGTTCCTTTCCTCTTGGTCGGCTGTCCGTCTCGCGTCTCGTCTGGTGCACAGTTCGTGGAATTCTAGTATCAGCTTTTTATTTCTGTGAGGCTGGTAGTTATAGCCCTTCTTTTTCTGATTTTAGTAATTTGAATGTTCTTTCATCTTAGCTGATGTAGCTAGGAATTTGTTGATTTCATTGAGCTTTTCAAAGAACCAACTCTTGGGTTTTTTGACTGTGTTTTCTGTTTTGTTTCTCTCTTCTGTCATCTTTGTTACTCTTTCTGTCTGCTGCTTAGGGGTTTAGTGTGGTCTTTTTTCTAGTTTCTTAATTTGCAAAGTTTACAGCTGTAAACATCTGTCTGCGCGCGGCCTTCGCTGATCCCCCAGCGTCGTCATTTCTGTTTGTCTGGAGGTGTTCCTGATTCCTTCTGATTTGTTGTTGGAGCCGTGGTTGGTTTATGTTTAACTTCCACATGTTTGTGAATTTTCTGGTTTTCCTTCTGTTACTTGTTTCTAACTTTATCTCCTCGTGGTTAGAGAACAGAC
Organism: Piliocolobus tephrosceles; assembly: GCF_002776525.5. Taxonomy (NCBI): domain Eukaryota; kingdom Metazoa; phylum Chordata; class Mammalia; order Primates; family Cercopithecidae; genus Piliocolobus; species Piliocolobus tephrosceles. The sequence goes on from NC_045442.1 coordinate 660,738, forward strand.
TGTGTGGTTTCAGTTTTGTGAAATGTATTGATTTGTGTAGTGGCCCCACATCCGTCCTGGAGAGTGTTCCGTGTGCACGGGAGGATGTGCCCTCGGTTCCACGCGCGCGGGAGGGAGGAGAACGCGCCCTCGGTTCATGAGCACAGGAGGGAGGAGAACGCGCCCTCGGTTCCGTGTGTGCGGGAGGAGGACACGCCCTCGGTTCCGTGCGTGCGGGAGGAGGACGCGCCCTCGGTTCCGCGTGCACGGGAGGAGGACGTGCCTTCGGCTGCTGTTGGGTGTTCTGCAGTTGGGGTCCTGAGTCCCTGTCTTTCCTCACTGATCTGTCGGGCGGTTCTCTCCATGATTAGAAGTAGGGCACCGAGTCTCCCTGTCACTGAAGAACTGCTTTTCTCCTTGTCGTTCTAGTCTTGCTTCAGATATTTTGGAGTCTCTTGTTAGGAGCAGGAATGTTTTTGTCGGAAAAATTCCTGGTAGTGAAATTGTTGGGTCAAAATATATGGCCCTTGTACAACTAGGCTGACCTTGCTGGACTTCAGTCTCAGGACACTGGGCCACACAGCTGGGGCTGCTGTCTGCACACCTGCGAAGCCCCCGTCTTGTCTGCTCCATGGAGAAGTGACATCAGGGGTTCATTTCTGCATTCCTGATGGCGATTTCGTCTGCTGCTTGTTTCTTCTTGCTTTATCCTCTACCCTTCATTTTCTGTCCTGTCATTGTGTGATGGTTTTATAAGAACTCTGTCAGGTAGTTGGAACTTAGTAAGTACTTGAATGATTAATGTGAGGACAGTATTAGTTGCCTATAATAACTGGTATATCCCTCATCAAATATGCTTTATTTTTCAACCTGGGCCTGGTGTTTATCGTGTACAAAGGTTTCCGTCCTAAGGAATCACCTTTCTTTCGCCATCCCGAGCGTTTTTCCCCTTACACCGTCCACACAGCAGTGCATATTTACAGAGTACTTCATCTGAATTTTTCTTGTTTTGTTTTGATAGGAAGTGGTTCAGTTTTGAATTTGATTTATCAGTAGACGTTTGGGTTTTTGAAAAGCCTCTGATGTTTAGAGTCGGAATGCAGGGAACCTTATGTCAGTGCTGGGTCTGTGAGCGTGGATGGTGTTGGGATGGGACGTCGCGTCTTTTCCTTAAAACTGGATGGTTTGTTTCATTTCCTTCCCTCCAAGATCGACCTGATGCCCCATGACCTCATCACTCAGCTCTTGCGTGTTTTGGCCATCGAGACCAAGCAGGAGAAGGCGATGGCCCACGCCGACCCCACAGAGCTGACGCTGAGCGGCCTGGAGGCCTTCTCTTTCGACTACATCGTCAAGTGGCCCCTTTCACTCATCATCAACAGGTGCGGGTCAGCCACTCAGGCACTCACTAGGTCTTCACTCAGGTTTGGCAGAAGTGAGAACTGTGCCACCCAGTGGCCACCTCGTCCCACAGAGGACCCAAGGCGGCTCTCCCCGGCCTTCAGTGCCCGGGGGATTCACGGGCTGTCCGGGGGCCACCGTGCAGACTGTGGAGCACAGACGCCATGTCCCCGACGCCGCCTGTCACGGACCCGCCTGAGGTGCCACTGCCTCTCTTGCAGGAAAGCCCTCACTCGCTACCAGATGCTCTTCAGGCACATGTTCTACTGCAAGCACGTGGAGCGGCAGCTCTGCAGCGTCTGGATCAGCAACAAAACCGCCAAGCAGCACTCGCTGCACTCCGCCCAGTGGTGCGTTCCTCCTCTGTCCCCTGTGTGCCCTCCTGGTAGACAGCTCTGCTTTCTAGGCTTCTGGAAACGTCATCTGGAAGTGCACGTTTGTAGCTTTAGATCCATAATGCTTCATTTTCCTGTCTTGGGGCTGTGCAGCGCTGCCGTCCACCCCTCAGGGGATGCTGGCTCTGTCCCTCAGCCCTGTCTGGAGCCTTGTGGTGACTGCACGGGCATGGAGACTGCCCAGGTCAGTGTGCAGGACATAAGCTCCTCCCGAGAGCCGACAGCCACATCTTGCTGGAACCAGAGGTGCTTTGCTGCTGGTCTGTGGCTCTAGGGTGTTGAAAAAAGGGGTCGATGGCAGAGCTGCTTAAGAATTTGTCCAGTCGGGTGCGGTGGCTCCTGCCTGTAATGTCTGCACTTTGGGAAGCCAGGGTGGGAGGATTGCTTGAGCCCATGAGTTCGAGACCAGCCTGGACAATGTAATGAGAGTTCATCTCTTAAAAAAAAAAAAGAAAATTGTTTCAATGAGCCGGGAATGCCTGTAGTTCCGGCGACTCAGGAGGCTGAGGTGGGAGGATTGCTTGAGCCCAGGAAGTCAAGGCTGCAGCGAGCCAAGATCCAGCCACTGCACTGCAGCCTGGGCGACAGCAAGACCCTGTCTCTCAAAAAAAAAAATTAGATGAAAAAGAAGTCATCTCAATCATGAAGCACAAATGTGCATCTGCTGTGTGGCACCTTCCTGGTGTGGGCTCCTGGGGCTCCAAGGAGTCCATCCACCAAGGAGCCCACATCCCAGTCTCCTCTGTCCGGCTGGCTGGGGGTGTCCCTGCAGGGCACAGGTTGGTAGACGGTGACAGCTTGTGCTGGGCAGACACAGGAGCAGCGGCCATGTCTGATGGACTGGGAGGGGCACCTGTTGTGCAGAGGAAACAGCCACGTCCACTGGGTGCCGTCGGGGCCACGTCCTCCATGGCTGTCCTCCGTGTCACTCAGGTTTGCCGGGGCTTTCACTTTGCGGCAGCGAATGCTCAACTTCGTCCAGAATATTCAGTACTACATGATGTTCGAAGTGATGGAACCGACCTGGCATATCCTGGAGAAAAACCTGAAATCTGTGAGTTTTAGCTCCATAGATCATAACAATTGAAAGCCAGTTTCCTTTCACATAATTAATGTGAGGGAGACAGGGAGGGCAGGAGAGGCAGAGGAGGGGAGAGGCAGGGGGAGGGCAGAGGCAGGGGGAGGGGAGAGGCAGGGGGAGGGCAGAGGCAGGAGGAGGGGAGAGGTAGGGGGAGGGGAGAGACAGGGGTTCCCCCTGGGGCGGAGCTGCACCAGCATTGCTGGCCACACAGGGGACCCGTGCTGCCTGCCATCATCTGGGGACTCTGAGCTATCATTGCCCCCAGGGTCATCCCTTCCACATTGCGCCTCTGAGGCTGAAGGGCCTGAAGGCAGAATCTGTTATTACCAAATTCTAGAAGCAGCCGCAGCCTCACTTCCTGTCTTCTGCCTTAAGAACTGAAACCAGGCCGGGCGCGGTGGCTCAAGCCTGTAATCCCAGCACTTTGGGAGGCCGACACGGGCGGATCACGAGGTCAGGAGATCGAGACCATCCTGGCTAACACGGTGAAACCCCGTCTCTACTAAAAATACAAAAAATTAGCCGGGCGAGGTGGCGGGCGCCTATAGTCCCAGCTACTCGCGAGGCTGAGGCAGGAGAATGGCGTGAACCCGGGAGGCGGAGCTTGCAGTGAGCTGAGATCCGGCCACTGCACTTCAGCCCAGGCGACAGAGCGAGACTCCGTCTCAAAAAAGAAAAAAAAAAAAAAAGAACTGAAACCCTTTCGGGGCGTGCCCATCATTTTTTAGTGGTATTTGGAAGTTTTCCCCTAAAAGCCCAAGGCCCATTTAAGAGGTGGAAATGCGTAAACAGGAATGCGCAAAGCCGGAACTGAGCACGTGCGCACGCGAAGCCCGTCTGTCGGCCGAGTCTTGCTGAGAAGGGGCTTGGTCTGTTCCCCAAAGGCCTCCAACATTGATGACGTCCTTGGCCACCACACGGGCTTCCTGGACACCTGCCTGAAGGACTGCATGCTCACCAACCCCGAGCTGCTGAAGGTCTTTTCCAAGCTCATGTCTGTGTGCGTCATGTTCACCAACTGCATGCAGGTGCGTGGGTGCGGGCGGCACCGTTGGGTGGGCAGACCGTATCCCGGCCGCGGCCGCACGCAGCCTGCTCACCTTTTCCTGCCCTTGTGTGGGTGGAGGAGACGCTGGGATCTGAGTGTTTCCAGAACTCCTGGTCTTCCTGGCCGGGTGGTTCCCTCCTGGAGCCCCTGCCCTGGCAGCGTGAGCAGGGCTGTGTTCCTCCGAACCATCCCTCAGCCTCCGTGGTGCTGGTCTCTGTCTGGGGCCTTTGTTCATGGCCCTTGTGCGCTCTTTTCCTCAGCGCTTGAGTTATTTGGTTCCGTTAAGGACCTGCGGGCACTAGTCACAAGCAGGTGCCCAGTGGCGATGGTGCAGAACCTGAGCGTCTAGCGGCAAAAGGGGTGCCTGGGGCCATGCTAGGGCTCCAGGGGTCTGGGGATCAGGCTGTCCAGGCAGTGCCACGGGGAGGGTCTGGAGGGGGGCATGGGCGCTATGAGCTATTGCTGACATGTGAGAGCCATCTCGGGGTCCCAAATAGGGAAACAAAAAACACTGCTCTTAGGAGCATTAGTTGGTCTCTGTGAAGGCAGACGCGGTAGCAGACCGTGGAATTCTGTCAGCACAGCTGAAGTCATTGCCCCTGCAGCCGCGGGGTCGCTCGTGTGTTCCTGCAACCGCGGGGTCGCTCATGTGTTCCTGCAGCCGCGGGGTCGCTCGTGTGTTCCTGCAGCCACGGGGTCGCTCGTGTGTTCCTGCAGCCGCGGGGACGCTCGTGTGTTCCTGCAGCCGCGGGGATGCTTGTGTGTTCCTGCAGCCGCAGGCTACAACAGAGATGCGGCGGGTGATGTACCTGCAGGACTTGTTTTTTCTGCAAAGCGTTGTGGTTGTAACTAACAGAAGCATTTCCTTGCGACTCTCCACCCCCTAGAAATTTACACAGAGCATGAAATTAGACAGCGAGCTGGGCGGGCAGATGCTGGAGCAAGGCACCGTCCCGGGGCTGCCCACAGGGGCCGAGGAGCGGGCCCGGAAGGAGCTCACCAGGAAGGTGCGTGGCCTCCAGGGTTGGCCAGAGAGAGACGCTTCCTCCCGCCTGGGGCAGCAGCCTGAGCATCCTGACACAGAACAAACCTCCCCCACTTTTTTTCCGTCTCCCCTTGGATTGAAGAAAAGACTTAACATTTGCTTCCAAGCACAAGCACAACAGCCTCTCCCAGCCTTCTCAGCTCACTGGTTCCCATTTCAGCCAGTCGGACTCGAGGGCGCCCCCACAGATCTTCAGAGCAAGCACTGTGCAGGGCACCCTGGTGAGGACAGGGGCCACAGCCGCTGTCCCTGCTGAGCACCGATCCTGAGTTAGAACTGTCAGGCTCTCAGCAGGCACGGACAGGCCGCATGTCCTCGGAGGCATGGCCCTGTGGCACCGGCTCTGGAGTGGCATGGGGGGGGGTGGGTAGTCCCGTGTTCACACGCTGGAGTGGAGCTGCAGAGAGGAGTTGGGTTTGGGGGCCTGTGGGGGCCGGAAGTGAGGGACACTGAGAGGTACCCCGACCTTGCTGAGAAGCTGCTGGGAAAGCTTGTGCTTTGCTTGTGGATCTGACCCCAAAGGAGAGCTTGAGTCACAGCCTTGTGTGGTCTGATCCTTGACCACCTCATCCCGCGAGGCCTGGAGTGTTTCTCTTGAGTGCCGGGTTTTCAGGAACGTTTTTTGATCTCCTTTTTACCTTGAATCCCCTGAAAACATTGTGGAAGCCATGTTTTCTATTTAAGAAAAGAGGAAGGGAAAGGACATCGGCCTGCTGGGAACAGCGTGGAGCCAGGAAGGCCCACGGTGGGGGTGGGCATGGCTCACGTGCCCCGATTTTCTTTCTAGCACCTGGCCGAGCACGCAGACGCTGCGCAGCTGGTGTCCGGCTTCGAGGCCACCATCAACAAGTTTGACAAGAACTTCTCAGCCCATCTGCTGGACCTCCTGGCTCGGCTGAGCATCTACAGCACCAGTGACTGTGAGCACGGCATGGCCAGTGTCATCTCCAGGTGGGTGGGCGCCTGCCCCGGCCCAGCGCCTGCCCCGGCCCAGCCCAGCGCCTGCCCCAGCCCAGAGCCTGCTCCAGTCCAGCGCCTGCCTCGGCCCAGCGCCTCCCCAACCCCAACACTTGCCCCAGCCCAGCGCCTGCCCCAGCTCAGCACATGCCCCTGCATCCAGGCTCCATCTCCCCTGCACCCTCCCCTGGTCCACCTGGTGTAGCCTCCTTCAGAAGGTGGGGCAGGTCTGTGTCCTGGTGCTAGTGCTGGTCATGTGCCACTCCCTGAAGTCAGACTAGCCCGGCTCCCTGGGGTGTGACATTCTGTGCAGCTGGGCTGCCCCGTTGGCACCCTGCAGCTGTGTGTGTCCTGTGGGGCTGGTCAGGCCTGGGTCAGCTTCCCTCATGCTTCACTGAACACCTAGCCTGGGGAAAGGGGCCCAGCCTTCGGGGGCAGGGAGGGGAAAGGTGGCCAAGCTGCCAGCCCGGAAGAGGTGCTGACCGGGAGTTGGAGGGTGCTATCCTTGGGGGTGCTGTCCTTGGGTGGGGGCTCTCCTTGGGAAAGTGCCTATTTGTGCTTTTGGACCACACTGTGCCCTGTGCTCCCAACAAACGTCCTGATTTCCTGAGCAGGGGTTTCTGAGGCCACCCTGCCTTGAGAACTGCTGCTTGGTTCTCCAAGCCCCTGACACCTCAGGCCCCATTGCCAGGCCCTGCTGAGGTGACGGGAGCCCCAACTTTCTGGGGCCAGGAGAGAAGAAACCTGTGTTTGTGCCTTTGACCAGGACTACACAGGACTGAAGACCTTTCTGTGGAAACATTAGGTGCCTCACCCTCACCCCTGCAGGGCCTCCTATGGTCTCTGTAGCCGAACACTTCCCCGTGGTAGGAGCAGGGCTGCCCAGCATGTACCCGCAGAAGGGGTGTGCGCCCCAGCTCCACTGTCCTTCCTCACAGGCTTGACTTCAACGGCTTCTACACGGAGCGCTTGGAGCGCCTGTCTGCAGAGAGGAGCCAGAAGGCTGCCCCCCAAGTGGCTGTCCCGCGAGGGCCCCCGGCTCCTGCACCCAGGGTCGCAGTCACCGCACAGTGAGCCTTGGCTGCGCCAGGAAGGAAGGGTGTGGGGTCAGCAGCGACTGGTGCAAATGGGTCCAGAATTTTCAAATCAGAATGCTCTGTGTTCTCTGTCTTTGCAGTTTAAATGTAAAGCAGGAATGATGGACTTACCTCATTTTGTTTCTCAAGGCGTTGGGTTTCATTTCATAGTAGCTGCCCAGACAGGGTGGGTGTCCCCCTGGATTTGCTAGTCTGTTTGCTTTTTAAAATTACACTATCACCTTTTTGGGTGTTTTTGGTCTCAAAGTGGAAATACATGGTGTTTAAGCAAGAAGCAAGCAAAGATGCATGTGGGGTGAGATCCAGGCCTGGTGTCCACATCCTTCCAGGAGAGCTGGGGCCGGGCTCCCTGAGGTCGGTCGGAACTGGGAAGAGCCTCTGGAAATGGCCAGGGAATCCCCGAAACCCACCAGGCGTTGGGTTTGCTTCAGCCCCAGAGGCAGCCCCGTTCCTTCTGCTGAGGACTCACCCACCTCCACGCCTCTCCTCCTGCTGCTGCTCCAACTGGTCTGGGGCAGGAGGCCACAGACAGGGCCCTCAGGCACCTGGGAGCCCACACCTCCCCCTCCATGGGACGTACCCACTGAAGAGTGGCCACGGGGCAGGCTCTGCTGCTGGCTGGCACCCCTGCCCCACCCTATCCGGTGCCGCCTTGTCACGTAGAAGTTACTCAGCAGATTGACACCCTACCCAGTCCCCCTCAGGCAATCGTCTGCCCTCTGTCTTCCCACCTTCTCCAGGGCTACAGTGGGCAGCACAGCCATCCCCGGCTGGCTGCCCTGGCCAGGTTGGTCTGCTCTGGCTACATTCTGGCCAAGCTGCCCCTTCCTGCCGACCTGCATGTGTATTGTCACCATTCAGCTCTCAGCACCTCGGCCCCCTTGGGCAGCGAGGAAGGGCCCTGGAGGCGAGGTTGGGAGGAACCATAGCTAGAACAGTTTCCTGTGGGGAACAAGGGTGTGGGCAGCTCTTGCCCGGGGCGGCCTCACTGAGAACACCACAGAGCGGGGGTGTGGGGGTGTCCAACTCTCTAGCCACAAACTGCTTCCTCTTGTCTGCAGCCTGTGCAGGTCTGGCCTGTGAGTAAACACATTTATCAGCAACCCGAGTTGTCACAGTCTTAGTGTTGGGCAAATGCTGGGCCCGTGAGCAGAGGATCCTGCTAGCTTTCCTGCCTGGCCGCAAGGCCCAGAAACCCCTGTTCTTGTCTCCTGGGCTCTGGGAAACCCTGGGCCTTGAGAAGTGGGGTTTGCAGGTGGTGAGAGGAGGGAAACCTCCAGGGCTGTGGAGTTCAGGCTCCCAGACCCCCCAGCGCCTGCTGGAGATGAGTGAGGTATGTTCGTGGGATTGGGTGGGACGTCCTCCGCGTGGGAGGAGCCCATTCTGGCCCGAGCTGTGTTTTTAAGAATAAATCCCTGGGAGCTCAGCATCGGCAGGGGCCTTGCTGTGCCTCTGACGTGACCAGCGTGCCGCCTTTGCACTTTTGCTGTTGAGTGGCTTGCACCATGGGGTCAAGGAAGGGAAGTGTGATTGCCGGCTGGGCATTGTTCTATAATACAGGGTCGCCTGCATGAGCTCAGGCACAGGCCAGCATCCCCAGCCCTACCTGGGAGCCTCATGACATTCTCGGCAGCCTGGGGGGCCTCGTCTTGTGCCACACAGGCAAGCAGACACACCCCCAGTCAGAAGTCACCTGCAGCCCAGTGCCAGTCGCTGCTTTCTTGCTTTTCATGCCATTCACACTGGGGTAAGAATGGCTTTGAGACAAAATGTGACAGCATCACTCAGGCCAGCTTAGATCCTCAGGGTTTCCTGTCTTCTCAGGATAACGTCCAAGGCCCCGGCCTCTTGCCACTGCCCCTTGACCTCTGTCCTCTGCCCTAGGCCCGTGCAGGTCCCTGACTCGCCCTGCCCCGGGGCCCTCTCTCCAGGCAGGACTCCCTCCCAGCCCCTTGCTGGCCCTGCCCTGCCTCTCCCCAGGGAGGCCCTGAGGCTCTCCCCCAATATGATCGGTCAAGCAGCGCCCCGTGTGGTCGGCCGAGCTGCCATTCCTGCCACTACCACTGTTCCCACCCAAGGAGGGAGGCCTGGCTGTGAAAGTCCCAGGGAGGGGTCCGGGGTGGACTGTGTGGGGAGCCATGGTGTCAGCCTGAACCTGCACTCAGCCTGAAGCTGAGCCCACCATGGGGAATGTGGCTACCAAGGGCAAGCATGCTTGGCCGCAGGCCTGAAGCGGGATCCAGACCACGGTGGGCTGCTGCGGGCTTTGGTCCATGTGGCCAGCACCAGCTGCTGGCTGGGGATCTTAGGCTGGGGACGGCCCCTGCACCTGACATCACCTGGGCTGGGACCCCCACCTGGGGCTCCCCTTCTGCACTTGGACACCTGGGGGCCCATCGGGTCCACGCCTATCCCACTCCAGCCCGTGCCTGTCCCACTCCAGTGAGGCCTCAGCCTGGTGGAGGGCGTGCAGGCTTGCGGGGAGCAGAGCTTGCCACAGGGCTGACCCTATGCACACAAAGCCATGAGCCTGGGGCTTTCTGCTCCCCAGGAAGTCAGAGCCCCCCTCTCCTGAAACCGCCAGGCGGCCCTCACAGGTCCCTTCCCCTCCAGGAACAGTCTGGCACCACCTCCTTCCAGCCCCCGGGTCCGCCTCTCAGGCCGCCTCTCGGGGTGCTGGCCGAACTTGGGACAGGCTGTGCCTCAGTTTCTTCACCTGTGCAAGGGAGGTTGTTGGATTGTTGGGGGAGGGGGAAGCGGACCCCGCCCCCAGGTGCCGCCCGCCCCGCCCCTCCCGCCGGCCGAGGGGCCCATTGGCTGCGGGGCGCCGGGGCGGGGCGCGCGGAAAGGAGCCTCGGGCCAGGAGCGCAGGAACCAGACCGTGTCCCGCGGGGCTCTCACCTCCGCCTCCGCGCCCCGACCCGGCCATGCGCGACCTCGGGCTCTGGCTGCTGTGCGCGATGGCGCTGCCTGGTGAGTGGTTCCAGGAAGCCGTCCCAGGCGCGGCGCGGGGCAGGGTGGTTCTTCCCGCAGGAGGCGACGCGGGCCCCGAACCCCTGGCCTGCTCGCACCAGGCACCCTGGCCCCGCTTCAGGCTGGTTCCTGGGAGGCAGGCGTCGGCTGCACAATGGTCTCTGGGTGGATACACCTGGGCCGGGGAGGTCGGAGAGGTCGGAGGTGAACCTCCTTCAAAGGTGAAGTGTGAGAGGGAAGTCCCGCCTCTGAGCTTGTCAGTGGGGTCGCGGCCAGGCCACGCAGGACGGCTTCACCTGCTGCGGGAGGCGCCCTGGGTTCCTGGGATTCGCCTGTGGCGCTACCCACCCCCACTATTTGGCCAGGGAGGGAAGGGAGGGCAGAGGAGCTGGGGCCTGGAGTGCAAGGGTGTGGGCCTGAGGGGACCCATCTCCTGCCTGGGGGAGGACACGGGGCTGCTGACCCTGGATCCCGCCCCTGCTTCTGGAGTGACTTGGGCTGGGGTGTGTGAGGGAGCTTCAGGCTGGAGACCGGGATGCTTTTCCGCCAGTTTCCTGGGCAGATGGGGGCCGGCTGCTCCCCTGCCGCCTCTCCAGGTTGGAGATGCAGTCATGGAGACACGCCCGTTATTGTTTTTAACGGGAGAAAAGGGTCCTGGGGTTGGTGGTCTCCAAAACTCTGCCCATTGCATGCTGGGTCCCTGCCCTCTGCTCTTGGAAACCAGGGAGTTTCCAGTACTTGGGAGGTGAACAGCCTCCGGGAGGCCCTTCCTGCTCCCCAGTTAGATGAATAGAGGAGGAGATGGAAACGGTCGGCCGCCGGGGTCCTCCTCCCATCGGAGACAGCCTGGAGGCCTGTGGAGTCGCTGGCACCCGCAGGGTCTCTGAGCACTGTGTGTGGGTGCTGCAGGACACAGGCCCACCGGCCCTGCCTGGGGGACTCCTGGGGTCTTTTAGGCACAGAACCCTCACTTGAGTCTTTGTTTCTGAGCTATCTGGCGATTTCCCCAGGGGAGGGTCCAGACCAGGAAGGGGCAGAATCTGAGGGCCCAGGACTCTGGGAAGGAAACCCCTTTCCCCCCGGCTCGCTTGCCTGCTAACACTCCCTCCCACAGCGATCGCCCCCAGCCGGCCCTGGGCCCGCGTGGAGCGGTATGAGGTGGTGCTGCCGCGGCGTCTGCCAGGACCCCGAGTCCGCCGAGCTCTGCCCTCCCACGTGGTGAGTCTAAGCTGGTCTGGGGGGTCCTGACTGGCCCCTGAGCCCGTTTCTATGAAAGGAGCTGTAGCCTATGGGAAGTGGTGAGAGACCAGGTGGACATCTGGGGCTGTCCTGTTCAGCTCCAGTTGCCTGGGGCCCATCTCCGTTCCTCCCACCAGCGCTGCTTGGGGGCTCAGGGCCTCATGGTTCCTTCAGGAATTCTGCGCCCCCAGAAGGGAGCAGGGGTAGGTTGTGCTGGCCCCAGGCCCCCCCCCCAGTTTCACTTGGCAAGGCTGATAAGCCAAATTCCTCTTTGAGAAGTGACGCTGGCTCACCGCAGAGTTGACACACCTTCCTGTGTGTGTGTGGGACCTGGCAGGGGTTCCCCAGGGCTAGGAACTGAGAGTGGCCCCCTCCCCCACCGGGGCTGCCCAAGGGTGATTCCTGAAACCTGAGTGGATGGGTGTGCACACATGTACACTGCACGCATGCGTGTGCATGTTTCCAGGCAGGGCGGCTCTGGCACCAGCCCTGTCCTTACTTCAGCATCCAGGGAACCTACTACCGACCTGCCCACTGCTCTGGGCTCTCCTCCAGCCGGGGGCACAGCTAAGGCTGTCCCGGGGCTCAGCAGGCCGCGTCCCAGCCTGCATATGGGGGTTGAAGACGCAGTAGTTGAGGAGGAGGCTCTGCAGGCACCACCAGGTCTGGCAGCTGCTGGGAGGGACGGGGCCTGGAGGCAGACAGCTGCCGCTGGAGGGGCCTGTGTGTGCTATCCCCACCTCCCAACTCCTTTGCTGCCTGGCTGAGGCTGTGTCTCCCCCACCTTGTGCTTTCTTGGGGAAGGGTCATTGTTACCCATGTGTGGTCAGATGGGAAAACTGAGGCCTGGGAGGACCGAGGAGCACTGTGTCCTTCGTATCCACCCAAGTGCTCGGCTCTGCCGGTCCCCTCCAGCACAGCCCACCCCCACCCCCCACCTTCCACCCTCTACCCTGCCTGAGGCTATGGACCCTCAAGGACGGAGCCTTGGCCTGGGGCTGGAGGCCAGCACCACTTCCCCACCAGCTGAGCTCTGGCCCCCAGGATTGAGGTGGGCGCAGCCCGGGCAGGCTGCTCACCCGGGACCCTTCCCTCCTCGCTCAGGGCCTGTACCCAGAGAGGGTGAGCTATGTCCTTGGGGCCACAGGGCACAACTTCACTCTGCACCTTCGGAAGAACAGGTGAGTGGGTCTCAGGTCACCCCCCTGCCTGGGCCTGGCTCCAGCACACTGGTGTCCTCGGCGTCCAGCCTCTGGGCCAGCCTCTGTACCAAGGGGGCTGAGGCAGCCACAGCACTTCTTTTTCAGGGACCTGCTGGGCTCCGGCTACACGGAGACCTACACAGCTGCCAATGGGTCCGAGGTGACGGAGCAGCCGCGCAGGCAGGTGTGGGTCGGTCGAAGCAGCTGGGCAGGCAGAGATGGGTTGGGCGGCCCTCCCCGAGCCTGTGGGGCCGTGGGGGCACAGCCTGTGGACCCCTCTCCTGCTTCCCCTGCAGGACCACTGCTTCTACCAGGGCCATGTGGAGGGGCACCCGGACTCAGCCGCCAGCCTCAGCACCTGTGCCGGCCTCAGGTGGGTGCAGCGGACGAACACCAGGGTTCCCGCAGGTGGAGAGGAAGGCCTAAGCCTGGGGCGGGGGGTGGGGAAGGGAGGCGGGGAGGGTGCCTCCTTCCCGCACTCAGGCCTTTGCTGTCGCACAGAGGGGTCTGCTCAGGGTACCCTGCCAAGCCCAAGAGGCTCACCCTCCTGTACCCTGGGGCCTGAAGTCACCTGTCGGGGGCTACGGGTGGCAGGGTAGGGGGAACCATGGGCAACAAACTAGAGGCTCTGGTCCTTCCGGGCAGGACCAGGCCACTCTGAAGCCCGCGGCACACCCGGCTCCCGCTCCCCTCAGGGGTTTCTTCCAGGTGGGCTCAGACCTGCGCCTGATCGAGCCCCTGGATGAAGGTGGAGAGGGTGGGCGGCACGCCGTGTACCAGGCCGAGCACCTCCTGCAGACAGCTGGGACCTGCGGGGTCAGTGACGACAGCCTGGGCAGCCTCTTGGGGCCCCGGACGGCAGCCGTCTTCAGGCCTCAGCCCGGGGTGAGCACCCTTGTCTCCCGTGTTTGGCTGGTCCTGCCAGCGTCCGCTTGCCTGACCTGTGAGTCTCCCTGGCTCCCCATGTACTGGGTGCTGCCCATTGTCTGCAGCCTGGAGCAGGCCTGGCCACACTCCCCCAGCACTGGGCAGGGGCTGGACAGTGGCCCCGGGTCCCTGAGGGAGGGTCCAGGCCCCGGGGCTGGGAAGGCTGACTGTCTTCTTGTGGCTGTTCCCAAGGGCTCTCTGCCGTCCCGAGAGACGCGCTATGTGGAGCTCTATGTGGTCGCGGACAATGCAGAGGTGCGCTGGGGGCAGGGAAGGTGGGAGAGCGGCCGGCGGAGGGGGGATGGGGGTGTGTGGGCTCCAGCCTGAGGGTCTCGTGTCCCCAGTTCCAGATTTTGGGGAGTGAAGCAGCGGTGCGCCGTCGGGTGCTGGAGGTGGTGAACCACGTGGACAAGGTGGGCAGCAGTCCTGGCTGCAGAGGTGCTGGAGCCCCTGGCGGGAGGTGGGGGAGCGTTGCCACGGGATTCGTTCCACCTGCTCTGCCTCTGCCCCGCACCTGTGCCTGGCCCCACCTCGCAGCGGGACAGGTGCAGCCTCCGCCACCCACCCTCCCTGCTGCACCTCCCGCCACCCTGCCTGACCCCCAGGACTCCCCCGTCTCTCCAGCTGTATCAGAAACTCAACTTCCGTGTGGTCCTGGTGGGCCTGGAGATTTGGAATCGTCAGGACAAGTTCCACGTCAGCCCCCACCCCAATGTCACACTGGAGAACCTCCTGGCCTGGCAGGCACGGCGGCTGACACAGCGGCACCTGCAGGACAACGTGCAGCTCATCACGTGAGTTGGCGGAGTGGGCAGGGTGGGGAGGGCTGGGGAGGGAGGGTGGACAGGGTTGGGGTGGGAGGGGAGTGGGGAGGGAGCCATATCCAGGGCATCTGTGCCACTCCCACTTCCAGGGGCGTCGACTTCACTGGGACCACCGTGGGGCTTGCCAGGGTGTCTGCCATGTGCTCCCACGGCTCAGGGGCTGTGAACCAGGTGAGGGGGCTCTTGCCCGGGTTTGCCAGGCCAAGGTCAGAGCTGGCTAGGGGAGGGGAAGCCTCGGTTCGGGTCTCTGGAGCAGGCCACTTTCCCTCAGGCCAGGTTTAATGCCTGATTTTATGTTTTAAGGTGGTGCTGGCGGGAAGCTGTGCCAAGTCCTGGGCCCTGGTGGGGTGAGGGTGGCAGGTGTGGGGAGTTGGCCACATGGTTCCTGAGAGCACAGACCCGCCCGCAGGACCACAGCAAGAACCCCGTGGGCGTGGCCTGCACCATGGCCCACGAGATGGGCCACAACCTGGGCATGGACCACGACGAGAACGTCCAGGGCTGCCGCTGCCGGGAACGCTCCGAGGCCGGCCGCTGCATCATGGCGGGCAGCATTGGGTGAGGCGGCCGGGCCCTGCGGAGCCAGGGTATGCTGGAGGTGCAAGGTGGGTGGGGAAGGGGCCAGGCCGCCTCCCTGACGGGGCGCTCCCCACCAGCTCCACGTTCCCCAGGATGTTCAGTGACTGCAGCCAGGCCTACCTGGAGGGCTTCTTGGAGCAGCCACAGTCAGCCTGCCTCACCAACGCCCCTGACCTCAGCCACCTGGTGGGCGGCCCTGTGTGTGGGAACCTGTTTGTAGAACGTGGGGAACAGTGCGACTGCGGCCCCCCCGAGGTGCGTCCACACCCTGCACCTGCTCCCGTCAGCATGGGGTGCCACGACTTCTGTCCCTTCAGGTCAGGGCCACCACTGCACAAACATGTGGAACTTGGGGCTCCATTGGTGTCCAAAGTGGTCACAGGGAGGGAGTGGCTGCAGGGCACCCCAGTGGTCAGGGGAGGCGGCGGGTCCACCCTGGAGCCTGTCCTGGCCCCAGTGCAGCCTGCCAAGGCCTTTGCCGTCGCCCCAGGACTGCCAGAACCGCTGCTGCAACTCCACCACCTGCCAGCTGGCTGAGGGGGCCCAGTGTGCACACGGTACCTGCTGCCAGGAGTGCAGGGTGAGTGCAGCCTCCCACCAGGGACCCCCAGAGCCCATGGCTGGCAGGTGGGAAGGGACCCTGGAGTGCCAGGGACCAGGCAGCTTGCATGGGCCTGTCCCCGTGGTGAGCTGTTCTCTGCTGGGCCAGGTGAAGCCAGCTGGTGAGCCGTGCCGTCCCAAGAAGGACACATGTGACCTCGAGGAGTTCTGTGACGGCCGGCACCCTGAGTGCCCAGAAGACGCCTTCCAGGAGAACGGCACGCCCTGCTTCGGGGGCTACTGCTACAACGGGACCTGCCCCACACTGGCCCAGCAGTGCCAGGCCTTCTGGGGGCCAGGTGAAGTAGGCACAGAGCTGACCTGGCAGGGTGGCTACAGGCTTTGCCAGGGCTAACCCACTCCTGGTCCCGCAGGTGGGCGGGCTGCTGAGGAGTCCTGCTTCTCTTATGACATCCTACCAGGCTGCCAGACCAGCCGGTATAGGTGAGCTTCTGAGACCAGATTCCCCTGGGCCCAGGACATGTGGTGTTCCCACAGTAGGGTCAGCACCAGAAGGTCCTCCACAAAGGAGTCCTGTTCCCATGAGGGTCTGCCCTGGGCCCGTGGACCCAGGCTCAGGCACACTGTGTTGTGGGAGGGAGGTGGGTCACTGTGGCCCCAGCCTGCTGTGATTCCTGGGCCCCCCAGCATGGGCCTGGGCAAGCTGGCCCACGACCTGCCTCCGTCCACAGGGCTGACATGTGTGGCGTTCTGCAGTGCAAGGGCGGACAGCGTCCCCCGGGGCGCACCAGCTGCATCCTGAACCATGTGTGCCACGCGCTCACCACAGAGGATGGCACTGCCTATGAGCTAGTGCCCGAGGGCACCCGGTGTGGACCAGAGAAGGTAAGTCCCTGGCTCAGAGGCCGCGCACCCCCCAGGCATCCCGGGCATGTACCCCACCTGCAGATGTGTTTCTGGCTTGGCAGCTGCTTGAGGCTGTGGGAACAGAGTTCTCTCCACGCTTCTAGTAGAGACTGAAATGTGCTGGGGGATGGGGAGAGACATGCTTCCCAGCTCATCTGACGGCCATCGCCGGCTGCCACGTGCCCCAGGAGGGCCATTTCCTAGGGGCTCTAGGGGTAGGCAGCCGGCGATGGGCTGAAGCACAGCCACCCTGGATGTGGTGACCACAGCCCCCCCGCCAGCTTACCCCGCGGTTTCAAGGGACACTGGCGGGGGTCCAGAGCGGACGCCTGAGAGACGCCTCCTACCCCCAGGTTTGCTGGAAAGGACGTTGCCAGGACTTACACGTTTACAGATCCAGAAACTGCTCTGCCCAGTGCCACAACCACGGGGTATGTGTGGTCTCTCAGGACAGTGCCCCTTCACAGAGGCCGCCACTCTGAGGGAGCCAGTGCTGGGGGCAGCTCTGGACACGGGAGCCTGAGGCTGGGGGAGCCCAGCGTGTCCTATCCATGGGGGTCTCAGTGGAGCCCATCTCAGGGCTGAGGCCTGGCCTGGGTGGCCTCCGTGGATGGAACCTGCGTGGTCACCGGGCAGTGGGCAGGGGCTACTTGGAGAGGTCTCGCTGTTGGCGCACCCAGGGGGCCCTCAGGGGTGAGGCTGGCCCGGGGCCCTCGTGCTGGAGGCGCAGCCCCCATGGCCCCTTGGGGTCCACGCCGGGATTGGCGCTGAGCCCAGCCGTCCCCACAGGTGTGCAACCACAAGCAGGAGTGCCACTGCCACGCGGGCTGGGCCCCGCCCTACTGCGCGAAGCTGCTGACTGAGGTGCACGCAGGTAGGCTTCCTTGGCCAGCATGGGTAGGGCTGGGGTCCAAGCTCAGAGGGCCCGAATGGAGCCCAGGCAGAAGCCGCGGGCCCGGGAAGTTGGTGGCGTTCACAGTGCCAGTTTGCTACCACAGACATCGACGCACAGGTATAGGCAGAGCCTGTCTGCCCCCAGGCCGATGTGAGGGGGGAGAGCCCTGTCCCAGAGTGGGGGAAGTGGCCGAGGGCAGGGCACAGTGGTGAGCTGAGGCTCCAGTGTCCTCAGCCTGTGTCTTCCAGCCCCTCCTCAGCCCGTGGCCGAGACCGCCCAGCATTTCCTCCCTGGCGGCCACTGAGCATGTGGCTATCCAGAGCATCAGGCCTCGAAGGCACAGCTGTGCCCACAGCACTGTGGCCCAGGGCCACCCTGCCAAGCTCTCCAACCCATCACTGGAGAGCTGGGAGTCCCAGTGTAAGCTACTGGGTCCTCCCTGAGGGGTCCACAGGGCACGGCCTATGGGTGCTGAGAAAGGCTGTGTCTCTGGGAACCTCCCCGGCCCCTGCCTGAGGTCGTGGCCTGCCTGCCTGAAGTGGGGCCGTGTGTCCCACAGCATCCGGGAGCCTCCCTGTCATCGTGGTGGTGGTTCTGGTGCTCCTGGCAGTTGTGGTCACCCTGGCAGGCATCATCGTCTACCGCAAAGCCCGGAGCCGTATCCTGAGCAGGTGAGGGTGGCGGGGACTGTGACGGAGGGTGGCGGGGGCCGTGACGGAGGGTGGTAAGTGCTTCCCGTGCTCGGCTGCAGGGAAATGTCCCTGCTGCTAGAGGAAGGGCACCCAGCATGGGCCCACGGTGGGCGGCACGGATCCCGGGCTCCTCCATGCCCCGACGTCGTGACGCCCCCCAGCCTAAGCTGAGTTTGAAGGGCCTTCCTGGCTCCACTGGGCCGGTGCTGCTCTGGACTCTGCCATCCCCCGAGGCTAGGGCAGGGGATGGTTTTGGTGGGAGGTTGGGCTTGGAGCAAATCCAGAGAGGCCCGGTGGGGCCCCCACACCCTAGCCCAGTCCCATGAGCACCCCGCCAGTTTCCTGCTGAGCCCCACACAGCAGGAGACCCCCATGGCGCAGGACACACTGGCCCCACAGCCTGCAAGCATCTCCCGCCCACCTGACTGGGGCCCCCAGGACATGGAGGGGTGTCCCTGCACCTTCAGGGTCCACCCCATCTCCTGGGCCTCTCATGGCTGTGACCTCTCACCCTGCAGCCTCTCAGGGGTCGGCTGGAGCTGGGAGGGACAGACTTGGGGTGTGGTGCTGGGGCCCCGTGGCCGGACACTGACCACGTGCCCTGTGCTTCCTCCCCAGGAACGCGACTCCCAAGACCACCACGGGGCTTTCCAACCCCCTGTTTCACCAGGCTGCCAGCCGCGTGCCAGCCAAGCAGGGGGCTCCGGCCCCAACCAGGGGCCCCCAAGAGCTGGTCCCCACCACCCACGCAGGCCAGCCCGCCAGACACCCGGCCTCCTCGGTGGCTCTGAAGAGGCCACCCCCTGCTGTAAGCGCCACCCCTGGCGGGTTCATGAGGCTGAAAGCAGTGTCCAGGCCCCGTCCTGTGACCCCAAGTACAGCCCGAGGCCAGCAGCGCCCTTTCATTCACCTCACACATGGGCTGGCAGTGGCCCCGAGGCCCAGAGCAGCTGCTGTGGTCATCCTGCTGGGAACACTGAGGCTTTGGGAGTGGGTGCTTCCTGTACCTCTTTGAGCCATGACAGAATCTGAGCTTGAACTTAAACTTGGGGCTCGGAGGCCAGGGAAGCTTCCTGGACCCAACAGAGCCCATCTGAGGACAGTGTCGACAGGCAAATGCTCTCCAGCCCGCAGCTCGAGATCACACCGCTGGGGGAGGAATGGGGTGGGGCCGCACAGACCCCTCCAGGACACACGAGAGGCAGGAACCTCGGATCCTGGAGCTGGGGGTGCTGGAGGGGCACGGGGTGGGGTCCCAACTCTGACCCAGGCTCTCGGCCCTATCTCCTCCAGCCTCCGGTCACTGTGTCCAGGCCACCCTTCCCAGTTCCCGTCTATGCCCAGCAGGCACCAAAGCAGGTAAGCTGTGGTGATTGGGCAGCCAAGCCGTCTGAGGGTGTCCAGGCCTTCCTGATGGGATTGGGGTCTGTGCACTGCACCGGGGGCAGGGATCCCCAGGTGGCCCCCGCTGTACACAGAAGGCTGGTTAGCCCAGCCTCATGAGGACGTCAGACTGAAAGGCAGGTCAGCGAGGCCACGGGAAGGCAGGAGCTCAGTCCTGCCCTGCTTTGGGGTGATTTGGGGGTCCTAGGAACTCAGACCTGCTCCGCCCACCAAGCCCCTCCCAGAGCTGAAGCCCTGGCAGAGCAGAGGATGCCCGGGGGCCCTGCAGCACAGACGGGTGGGTAGGGCTCAGGGCAGGGGCATGTTGCCACGCTTCCCTTGGGTCTGGGGACTTTGGGGGTTTTGAAAAGATCTCTCAAAACCTGAATCACTGCAGCCCTGGCATGCTGAGGGTTAACTCCCAGGCCTCCACGTCCCCCCGGGGTTGGGGTCCTGCCCCTGTGCCCTGGCTCCCACCTCTGGGCTAACCTTTGAGCCCCTTTTGGATCCCATGGGGGCAGCTCATTGGCCTCAGCTCTGGGGAACCGCTTTGGCGGCGGGTGAAGGGCCTCGAGCTCCCTTCCTGGGGCCACGGACTCAGCTAGGGCAGCAGAGAGGACCCGGCTTTCTCTCTGGGGCCTGGCACAGGGCCCCAGTGGTGCCATCGAGGCCCACCTGGCATTGCTGGACATTGTGAGCAGCCTCTGTCCTCACAGATGGCAGGACGGTGGCGGGCAGGCTGGGGCTGGGGTAGTGCCTGTGTGAAGAGGCCCCACGGTGCATCTCCGGGGACCCCCTCCACAGAGGTTCGTGGTCAGCCCTAGGATTGGGCTGTGCAGGGAAGACCTGGGGCAGGAGAGCCCTTGCCCTCTGGGTAGAGGCTTTTTTTGGTTAACATTTAATTTTGAACAAATTTTAGACTTATAGAAAAGTTGCAGAAATAGCCTAGAGAATCCTGCATGCCCTGCGCCTGGCCTGCTCCCGGGTCAGCGCCCATGTGACCACAGTGTGTGTGCAAAGCCGAGGTGCCACATCACCCGTGCGACACATTTGGTACCACCCGCTCCCTCTGGGCACCCTTCTCTGGCCACGGGCCCCCCAGGCACTCAGCCCCCGGCCCCTCTGCCTTTCCTCAGCTTGCACTTTGGAAGTGTGGCCAGCAGTGTTTTCAGGGTCCCTCAGCTTCGGTTTGTCCCGTTCTTTCCTTGTGTGGATGAGGGCCGTGTACTGTTGGCAGGGGCAGCATTGGACACATCCTTCCCAGGACACAGCCCAGGCCTGGCCCCACATGCAGCTTCGGTCACGGGTGATGTTGACAGGGTGCCTGGTTGGAGCAGCGTCCACAGATTTTTCCTTAGAAATCCCCCGTCTTCTTTTTATGATTAGCAGATGCCTCGGGGAGATACCTTGAGACTCTTTGAACCTTAAACTTGGACCCACTAGTTTTGGCATCCATTGGTGAACATTGGCTGCAACAGTTGTTCTGTGCAGTTTGTGTAATAGCGGTTTTTTTTTTTTTTTTTAGACGGAGTGTCGCTCTGTCGCCCAGGTTGGAGTGCAGTGGTACAATCTCAGCTCACTGCAAGCTCCGTCTCAGGTTCACGCCATTCTCCTGCCTCAGCCTCGCAATGTAGCTGAGACTACAGGCACCTGCCACCATGCCCAGCTAAATTTTTGTATTTTTTTTTTTTTTTTTTTTAGTAGAGACGGGGTTTCAGTGTATTAGCCAAGATAGTCTTGATCTCCTGACCTCGTCATCTGCCTGCCTTGGCCTCCCAGAGTGCTGGGGTTACAGACATGAGCCACTGTGCCCAGCCCTAATATTGATTTTTCTATTTCTCTCCTTCCTTTTTAACTTTTTATTTGAACTAACTTCAGACTTACACGTGAGTTGCAGAAATAGTCCTAGAAGGGGTCTGGACAGGCAAAATGGGGGCCTGGAGGGGGCAGAGAAATTTCTGGCCAAGGAAGTGATGGTCACCAGGCGTGGCGGGAGATGGGGCAGAGGCTGCAGCAGGAACCAGGCGTGGCGGGAGATGGGGCAGAGGCTGCAGCAGAACTATGCAGGAGAGAAGTCACTCACTCTTCACTGGCCCCAGCCTCCCCTGGCTGCTCAGTGGGGTCCTTTGGAAACTGCTGAAAATTGCAAATGCTCAGCCCACCCAGGCTCCGTGTGACACAGCCAGGAGTGAGCTCCGCAACTCTGTGTGGTGGGCTTCCAGCCTCCCTACCCTGGGAAAGCTGACATGCAAAGAAACACGTGTTTCAGTAGTTAATCATTGGCCTTTGAGCTTCCAAAACCCCACATTCTGGCAATTTAAGAGCTCTTCAGGTCAGGCGCATTGGCTCACGCCTGTAATCCCAGCACTTTGGGAGGCTGGGGCGGCAGGATCACTTGAGCCCAGGAGTTCAAGACCAGCCTGGGCAACATAGAGACCCCATCTCTACAAAAAATAAAAAATTAGCTGGATGTGGTGGCTTGTGCCTGTAGTCCCGGCTACTCAGGAGGCTGAGGCAGGAGGATTGCTTGAACCCAGGAAGAGAGGCTGCAGTAAGCCAAAATCATGCCACTGCACTCCAGCCTGGGTGACAGAGGGAGACCCTGACTCAAAAAAAAAAAAGGAAAAAAGTTCTTCAAGGATAATATGGGGGTTGGGTAGGGGATGTGGAAGGTGTGGCCGGAGCTGGACTGGGCAGATGGGCCCAGGATGGCGTTTTGCCACTGATGGGCTTTATTTTGTGGGCGGCGGCAGCCAGGAGGGATTTTCTGTAGTGAGCTCAGTGGGGGTGGAGCCTGCAGGCCCCTGGGGGGGCAGAGCGAGGCCCGTGGGGAGCTCCGTTCCGGGTCCAGGGAAGGTGCTGTCCAGGTTAGGGCCGGGACTGCCTGGGGCGCCCATGTCAGCTGTGTCTTTTCCCTCCCAGGTCATCAAGCCGACATTCGCGCCCCCAGCACCCCCAGTCAAACCCGGGGCTGGTGCGACCAAGCCTGGTCCAGCTGAGGTGAGGCCCCGGCACACACCAGGCGGAGTCCGCTGTGCGACGGACAGCATGGCCTCCCCCCAGGGCTGCTGGTGGCACTGCTCTGGAGGGGCGGGGCTTTTTCCTCATTATCTGTGGGTGAACTTGGTGACTGTCTGAAAGAAAAGGGAAAGGCATCCGCGGTGGGTGTACTGTGATGTCTGTGCTGCGATCAGGGGGCTTCTCAGCAGACGCTGACCCCAGCCGTCAAGGTGCCTGTGCCTGACTTTCCCCCAGCGACCGCAGGGAAGGACGTCTGTCCCTCTGTGCACCTTATACACTGCGGCTGCCACACTTGCCATCGTGTGGATGGGCCATGTTGTTGGTGGATGAACCAAGAATCCACATTTTAAGAAATGTTAAAGGAAGTAAAATGTAGTTGTACCCTTTATATGCCTTTTATAGCAGGTAGTTTTTCAACACCATTTATCTTTTCCTCCTTCCAGAGTGCTGTTGGCCCAAAGGTTGCCCTGAAGCCCCCCATCCAGAGGAAGCAAGGGGCCAGAGCTCCCACAGCACCCTAGGCGGGGGCACCTGTGCCCGTGTGAAAATTTGGAGAAGTTGCAGCGGAAAAACCATGCCTTCCAGCATTCCAGGGTCCAGCTAGCGCCGCTCAGCTCCGGACCCTGACTTTTCAGGCTCAGCTGCTGTTCTGACCTCAGGAATGCATCCACCTGAGAGGCTTCTGCTGTCCAGGCCCTCAGCCACTCCCTTGTCCCCGCCCTGGCCACGCGTAGCCCCAGCTGTCTGCAGGCTGGGATGAGCTGTGGGTGCATGCGTGTGTGTGAGTGCCTGTGGGTGCATGCGTGTGTGTGAGTCTCCCGGTGGCCACTGGTCTCCCCCTGTGTTCAGGAGGCCGCATACACAGCCCCTTCCGGCCACACCTGCCCCAGCTCCGGGGCCTGCTGAGCGGCTGCCCTGGGTACCCAGTTCCAGGCAGCGCAGATGTGGGGTATCCCCAGAAAGACTCCATCCCAGGACCAGGTTCCCCTGGGTGCTCTTCGAGAGGGTGTCAGTGGACTGCACCCCAAGCTCCCGACTCCAAGTACCCTGATCTTGGGACCTGTTTCCCATGGGATTCAAGAGGGACAGCCCAGCTTTGTGTGTGTTTAAGCTTAGGAAGCGCCTTTAGGAAAGGGGCTGCTTGGGAGAGTCAGCTGTCTTGTCTGGTTTTCTTGAGACCGCAGATGTGTGTTCAGCAGGGCTGAAAGCTTTTATTCTTTAATAATGAGAAATGTATATTTTACTAATAAATTATTGACCGAGTTCTGTAGATGCTTGTTAGATCAGCGGGTAAGGGTGGTGGGTTTCAATTCACCAGATACAAGGGCCGGCGCTTGGTAAAATGTTCTCCCTGGATTTCTCAGGCCCTCCGCAGCGGAACTAAGCAGTCCCCCCCCTACCCGTCCCGCGGGCAGAGGATCCGATCCAGTAACCCGCGCCCTAGGCGACTTCGCTACGATGCACGGAGGAGCCCGCGCTGCCCCCGCCCCGCCCATTCCGTCCCGTCTCCCGGCAACGACCGCGCCCCGCCCATTCCGTCTCGTCTCCCCGCAACGACCGCGCCTCTTCCGGCCGCATCCCCTAGTCCGGGCCGCATCCCCGCACGTCACCCGCCATCCTGGGCTCGCCCCCAGCTGCCTCCGGCCTCCACGCCTGGCTGAACGCGCTCCCGCTCAGCCACCCACGCGCCGCCTGGCCCGGGACCTCAGCGGCGACGGTGGGCGCGCGTCCGCGAAGTCGTGGAGTCCGAGGGGCCCCCGCGACCTGGGCCTGCGTCCTCGGCCCAGGAGAAGCGGCGAATGGCCCGCGGCGCCCTCCCGACTGCTCGCTGACCCCCCCAGAGTCTGGGGCTGCGAACCCCGCTTCGCCTTTGCTGCATCGACTCAGCCTTTCGGATCCGTAGGATCCGGGACTCCAGTGTCCGGCCACAGGGCAGGGCTCGCAGCCCGCACGCGCCGCAGTAGCCAGCCCGATGCCCACGTTCCCTGTGGGCACCCCCTGGGAGCGTCCCCTGGTGCCAGGCTGGCGCGCTGGCCTCTGAGGAGGTGGCTTCTGCTCTAGGCACCTGGGCAGCACGTCTGAGTGGGCGCCCACGGGGCGGAGGCTGTTAGACGCATCCGGTGCTGCACCGAGGAGGCCTGACGTTGGCCATCGCCGTCCCCCCAGCCTGTGGCCAAGCCCCTACCCCCATGGGTGCTGCCTCCCGGGTGGTTCCTCCGACGGGAGCCCTGAGCTGATAGCGCCCATTCGTCTCGCAGGCCTGCCAAGCCTGCAGCTGCCTCCAGCACGAAGAATGAGAGCGTTCCGGAGGGGACAGGCCACCGTACTTGCAGGGGTGGGTCCCTGTCTCTCAAGCCCTCCAACCGCCCATACCTCCCTCCCTCCCGGTCTCCCCAGCCTCCATCGGCAACCCCATTTCCTCGACAGCTGAATTCAAGGCTGGTGTCTGCCTTGTAGTGGGGACCCAACCACCAGGCGCCAGAGCAGCCAGACCCCGGGGTCCAGCAGCTGCTGGAGGACAAGGCGCAGGCGCTGTCCTTTCCGCAGGAGATAGGGTGCAGGCGACCTGGCGCCCTTGTTGCCTGGACGCCCTGTGGCTGGGCTGAAGGACTGGGAAACAGAGGGCCTGTGCCGAGCCTTGCAGAGTGGGCATGGCCTTCGTTTTCTCCAGCCCTCCCCAAAATGTAGACATTTGCTGAGTACCTGTGGGCACCAGCTCTTATCACCTGGGGGTGCTGGCTGGCAAGTCTGCTGGCTGCCCTCCAGCCAGAGCCGAACCCCTTCTGGCATCCCCAAATGCACAGAAGACAGCCAGAGAGGCAGGGTCCTGGGCAGCACCTTCCCAGCCAGACTCCACACGAGCACTTAGATATGCAGTGCACACCTGGCTCTCTGCACACACCTGGTTCTCAACAGACACCTGGCTCTCCTTGCACACCTGGCTCTCAGTGCACACGCGGCTCTGCAGTGCACACCTGGTTCCCTCTGGATACCTGGTTCTCAGTGCACACCTCTCAGTGCACACTTGACTCTTCAATGCACACCTGGCTCTCCGTGCACACCTGGTTCTCAGCGCATACCCGGCTCTGTGGTGTAAACCAGGCTTGACAGGCTCTGTGGGCCCACGCCTGGCTCTGCAGGTGCACACCTGGCTCTTTGACCAGGGGTCTCCAGTTTTCCTGCGTGCAGGAAGCCACTTGCCATACCTGCCTCCCCCAGCTCCAGCCATCAGGACCCTTAACGGATGCTGGATGGGAGCCCTGGCTCCACACAGACGTTCACTCAAGGCCTGCTGGGCAGTGCATGGCCGCATCCGGAAGAATCCCTCTCACCCCAGGCACCTGCCTCGAGCACAGTGGCCATAGGAGAGGGACGCTGACTGCCTCCTAAACCTTCCCATACTGGAAGCACAGTCCCAGCTAGTCTCTAGCAGCAAACAACGTGACTTCCACTGGATTTGGAAAACCTGAGCTGCCTCAAATGACGTTTCTGGGAAGCCCAGGAGTGACAGCCACATATGGGCAGAGCTGGGTGGCAAGGGGCAGGCCAGCACTCAGTAGACCCAGCCGGACCAGGGCCCTCTTGGGGACCGAACACCACTCGCTGGTCATCCCCACACTGTCCCTTGCTCAGAGACAAACTCCAAAGGGCAGGGTGGCCTCGGCCTTCATGTGAGGAGCACAGCCCTGGGTGCTGGGCCTCTGCCAGAGGACACTGGAGGTGCGTGCTCTTCACAGCCCAGGCCACTCACTGCCCCTGCCAGGGGTCCCTGCTGACTCCTCCAGGGCATCCATCTGACCCTGTGCTGTGCAACAACTAAGCCAGGGCACTCCGTGGAGTCGCCTTAAACTGCAGCTTGAGCTGCTATCCCTTTGGTGTCATAATGCAGCTGTGATTCACGCTGCCACACGTGGGCCATGGAGGCCAAGGCTGGGAAGCCAGCAGCTTCACTTCTGGCACCACTTCCTGTCTGTCAGGCTGCGGTCAATCTGAAGCCACAAAATGACGTCACTGTCCTGCTTCCTCCAGAAAACAGCTCATCCAGATCTGAGCACCCGCTCAGGAACTGTGAGATATCATTTCCGAGAGCCCCTATGACCCCGAGACCCCTTGGGCACAGCCTGCACACCTGCCCCACACACTCTGTCCTGCGCCCTGGGCCCCTGTCTTGAGGTTCTGCCCTCCCCGGTGCCCTTGGGCCAAGGGCTCAGTCCCCTGCGGGGTCTCAGGAAGGAACTTCAGGGCCACAAACCTCAGGAGGGTTTCAAAGCCGCCTCCTGAGGCAAAGGCAGCTGAAAGCCACTTCCCCCTGAGTCAGAAGGCAAGGCCCCTCCCCCTGCATGGACGGCCGCTGCGCGGCCCCCTCCACCCAGTGTCACTGCGGTGCATAGGCTGAGAAGGCGGCTTCCCAAAGACTGGCCTGGTCAGGTGTGGTCAGCTACTCGGGGCCGCCTGTTCCCAGAGCCCTTCCGGAAGCCAGGCCAGGGCTTCCTCTATTAAGGGGCCATTCCCAGGGGAGCAGCCCCTCCATGCCAGGGGCTGGGGAGGGGCCACGGTGGGTGCCAGCCCCCAGGGCCCACCACTTCCCCACTGTCAGGGGCACTCTTGGTCCTGGATCTGGAGTCTGGGTCATGCTGGGTCGTGAAGGTGGCGGCGCAAGCAGTGCTCCTGGAATCAGGAGCAGGGAGACTCACGTTTCCGAGTCACTGCAGTGACCCCTCAGAGACAGGGCTCCCACAGCACAGATTTCAGCAGGTCCTGCAGCTGGGGCTGGGCAGGAAGTGCCGGGGAAGGGCCTGGCCGAGAAGCCCGAGCCAGCCCAGGCCCAGGCAACTTCTGTCGGGAGCTGTGGCAGCGCCAGACCCCGCTCTGCCACCCCGGGTGGTGACAGCACAGGCCACCGCTCAGCTCCAGGTGCCCCCACATGCTCATGCACACACAAACAGGGCTGCCTGCCACCTGCAAGGAGCCTGCTCTCTCCGGGCACCCAGAAGCAGGCGCCAGGCCAGAGACACACCACAGTCAGAAAGGCAGGTATCAGGAGCCAGCAGGTGCTTGGTGCCTGGAGGCCACACCCCAGACACCCACAGGCAGGGCCAGCTCACCCTCCGGAAGACAGGAGGCCCTCGGCAGGGTTCCCGGGGTGACCAGGGCCCTGGCGGCGTGAGGCTGGTGGAGCGTGTTGAAGCCAGGAACCCTCTCAAGGGAGTGTGGATTCCATCCTGGCTGGAGGAGAGGTTGTCAGGGCAGGGCTGGCCCTTGGGAGGGGCCACAACCCCTGTGCAGGGTACCCCAGCTGGGGAGAAGCCACCAGGCCACGCTGGAGTGGGAGCCAGGACCTCAGCACCAGGTCCCCGCAGCATGTGCTGTGCCTACCCCGTAGGGTGCTGAAGCCTGGCCCCTCCGAGCTCTGGGTGAGTGGTGGGCAGGAGCTGCTTCTCTCCGTCCTCACCCGGCCTTGTCCTCGGCCAGCAAAGACCCCAGAGGAGAATGAGACCCTTGGGAGCTCCCTGGAATCAGGGGTTCTGAGCGCTTGTGCTGGATCCTTGGGCGGCCAAGACGCCGCTCGACTTCCGAGTCTCGTCCTCCAGCACCTGCACCTGGTCCTCTCCCTGCCCATGCGGCCGGCTAGAAAGCGCGCGCCCTCCAGTGGGAAGGAGAGCAAGGAGTAAAACGTCCCGCCAGGGAATGGGGAATGTCAGGAAATTAGGAGGAATGTGGGGGCAGCCGCGGGGATGTAGGAGCACAGGCCCCAGGGTGGGGGGTGGGGAGCCGTGAGGGGCCCGGAGGGAGCAGGGCAGGTGGAGAGCAGCTTTCCCAGGTGGAACTGGCAGGAAAATCCGAGGCCTCCCAGATGGAGCGCGTTTTTAGAATTCCAGGACTCGGGAGGAAACGGCAGGACTCGGGCTCCCTTCGGGGGCGGTCAGCGTGTTTCTCAGCGGGAAGGTGGATGTGGGTGCCTCTCACATCACCTGGCGTTTATTTTTGCACGTGTGAAATGTAACAACAATTTTAAAGGGAAAACACCTTAGGGTGCACACACGTTGTGAAAATGGGAACGGATGGTCCGAACTCACTGCTGAATGATGTGCTGTCATGAAATTTACTTCAGGCCGGGCGCGGTGGCTCAAGCCTGTAATCCCAGCACTTTGGGAGGCCGAGACGGGCGGATCACGAGGTCAGGAGTTCGAGATCATCCTGGCTAACACGTT
Source organism: Piliocolobus tephrosceles (assembly GCF_002776525.5). NCBI lineage: Eukaryota > Metazoa > Chordata > Mammalia > Primates > Cercopithecidae > Piliocolobus > Piliocolobus tephrosceles. The sequence continues at coordinate 689,155 of NC_045442.1, forward strand.
GAAACCCCGTCTCTACTAAAAAATACAAAAAGCTAGCCGGGCGAGGTGGCGGGCGCCTGTAGTCCCAGCTACTCGGGAGGCTGAGGCAGGAGAATGGTGTAAACCTGGGAGGCGGAGCTTGCAGTGAGCTGAGATCCGGCCACTG